>NW_010133935.1:387-3347 GCF_000699245.1 Pterocles gutturalis | reverse complement strand
GGAGTAGCAGAGAATGGGGTGGCAGAGGATGGGATGGCAGAGGATGGGGTGGCAGGAGGATGGAGTAGCAAGAAGATGGGATGGCAGGAGGATGGAGTAGCAAGAAGATGGGATGGCAGAAGGATGGGGTAGCAAGAAGATGGGGTGGCAGGAGGATGGGGTAGCAAGAAGATGGGATGGCAGAAGGATGGTGTGGCAGAAAGACGGGGTAACAGGAGGATGGGGTGGCAGTAGGACAGGGTGGCAGGAGCAGAGGTGCTCTCCCATCCTGCAGAGGCTCTGAGGCCAGGCAGCATGGCCCAGGGCAGGGCAGGGTCCGGGTCCGGGCTCCCCTGGACCACACGGCATCACTGCTGTTCCCAGGAGTCAGGCACTCATGGCGGAGGTGTGAGGGGTGGCAGAGCAAGAAATCAGACATCCAAAGATGGGGATGAAGGAGATGCTGCTGGACTGGAGATAGTGGTTTCCAGTGCTGGGTGGGCAGAGTTACCCCAGATTTCTGTGGCAGGGGGATGACCCTGGAGCCACAGGCAGGCAGCCCCCACCCCGCCGTCAGATGGAGGTCTCCACTCCTCCACATCAACACCAGGGTGTGGGCGTGGAGATGGGCAATTGCTGGGAATGGAGACCAGCACATGGGCCACAGCATCCCTTGTCCCAAGGGCCGTGCCTGCATCCCATACCCTGTCCTTGCATGAGGTGTCCAGCAGAAATAGGGGTGGAAACACTGCAGCCAAGTGAGGAAGGGGAGAGAACGAGCCCCCTGACCCTGCCCCGGGCTCTCGCCGCCAAAGGGCAGCTTTTCATCCATCCAAGCCGTATTACACCAGCAGCATCACAGACTCCGGAGCATCTCAAGTCACTCGTGTCCCCTGCCCATGTGCGTGAGCCCACCACAGCGGGAGGTCATTTTGCTCCCATTAGAAGCGAGACGCAGAAGGTCAGGAGCATAGCCAGCGCTAATTTTGTGCTCATGGAGTTAAACAGATGCAACTTTCCCTTCGTACTCCCTTTCTTTTCTCAAGGGAAAAGGAAATAACCACAGGCTGTAGCTGAGCCAGGCTACAGAGAAAAGCCAGAGCAGTAACGTCTGGGAGCTCGCGAGCATCCCAAGAGCCAGACTCAACATCCTGAGAGACACTTCAGCTTCGTCAATGGGCCCACGCACGATGGGCAGCTCTCCCCATGTCCCGAAAAAGCCCAGGTTTGGGTGCTGTGGTCGTTATGAAGTCAGAACCCTTGGTGGGGACACATGGGCAGGGTCCTCTGGGTCCGCTTGGGGCAGACGGGGTGGGAAAATGCGGCTGATGGAGATCTCATGGGCCATGTGGTAGCAGATATAGTCTTATATAGAAGCACAGCCAGCTTTTCTTTTCCCATCGCCCGGCTCCCATGTGGGGTTGCGTTTGGGCAGCATTTTGGCAGCATCTCAAATCGAGCTGCCAAATGCTGTAGTACCTCCATCCTGTGATACTTTCTCTTCTGGCTGCGGCTGCCCACAGCAGCCTGGGCACACGAACCCAGAGAGCATCACAGCATCACAAAATCCTTCCCCCGCAAAAAAAACCCCTCAGATTGGGGAGGCCTTTGGAACCCCCAGCGCCAGCTGCACCAATGCTACCTCACAACCCGGGATGCTCCATCCCTGGGTGGTACCCAACACATCCCAGACGGAGGAGGGATGCTCATGCCTCCCACGCCCCCCACTCCCGTCCCCTCCCGAGCATCCCCTGTCCCCCACAGTGAGAGGGTGGCAATTAGACCCAGATGAGTAAGGAGTGCTGAGTCACCCGTCCAGGAAGCCCTGTAAGTTGCTATGAGTCGGCATGCTGCAGGAAGGACTGGAGCGGTCCTGCACCCCACATCCTCTCCACCTCGCAGGTTTTTTTTTTACCGTGTGGTTTTCAAGGTGAGATCCACCACTGGCTTAACTGCCTTAGGGCTAAATGAAACTAAATGAAGCTCATTAAAACTGGTGGATGCAGAAAATGTCCTGTTACAGCCCAAATCTCCCCAAAAAGCTACCCAAGGGCTGGCTCCTGGAAACCCAGACCTGACATTATTCCTCCCCGTTGTGTTTTGTAGATCCGCGCCTACGTGAACAAGTTCAGCAAGGGAGAGGGTGACCACGACTGGGACCTCCTTGCCCTGAGGTTCCTCTCTATTAATTCCATCGTCGACCCGTGGGTCTTCGCCATCCTGAGGCCGCCGGTGCTGCGGTTCATGCGCTCGGTGCTGTGCTGCCGGGTGACCCCTGCCAGCCAGGACAGACGGACTCCGTCCCCCACAAAGACAAAGCTGGCAGCACGGCAGGACCCCTGTGGGCAGTAGATCCATCAGCGACCGTCCCAGGAAACATCTGCCAGGTGGAAGCTCATCCCTAGCAGATGTTAACAAAGAGATGGATCAGCTGCAGATACGTACGGGTGGCCCGGCCGGGTGTCACCGCATGTCTGGGAAGCCCCTGGAAA
Source organism: Pterocles gutturalis (assembly GCF_000699245.1). Lineage (NCBI taxonomy): Eukaryota > Metazoa > Chordata > Aves > Pterocliformes > Pteroclidae > Pterocles > Pterocles gutturalis. The sequence continues at coordinate 876 of NW_010133935.1, read as the reverse complement.
ATCCAACGCAGTCTCTCACAGGGCAAAAAATACAGTGGGACAAGGTTGGAAGGGATGCTGAGTGCCTGGATATCGCTGTCACCCTTAGATGGGGCTGCTCCCGCCTGGCGTTGCATTGGGCCACATGGCAGGAGGGTAGGGGGTGATGCATGGGGGGCTTTGCTATAACACTGTGGATGCAGGGGGGATGTTGGGGAGCAGAGTTTCCTGCTGCTTTGCTGCCCAACAAGGTCCCTGTGGTGGTTTGGAGCTGAAGGCAGCGTGCAGGCAGGGGTATGGGTCCCGGAGAAGGGGCTGGGTGGCCGCTGCTGCTGCAAGGACCCGTCTCTGTCCCCAGATCCCCAGGGATCTGATAGGAGAGGAAGGGAGCAGTGTATCCCCAAAAATTCCCCTTTATTTTATATAGGCTGGTTGCCTAAAGAAATGCACTTTAGCAGGTGCCCCAGCATGTCTGAGGGGCACCGGGGCAGATAAAAAACCCTAATTGTG
>NW_010133935.1:0-349 GCF_000699245.1 Pterocles gutturalis | reverse complement strand
GCTCCTCCCCAGCACCCACTTTGCAACTTTTTTTGCCCCATAGTTTGTTTGCAGGAGACAACAAAGGGAAATAAAGAGCCCGACCAGGGAATGAGAGGTTTTGGTCACAGCCATGTGCTTTACCAGCATCCAGGGTGATGCTGCCTGAAGGTTGGCACGGAGGAGGGCTCCCCATCGTGCAGCATCCAACACGCACAGTGTCCTGGTGCTACTGCAAGTGGAGCATCTTCTTATAAAATCATAGAATCATAGGATGGTTTGGGGTCTTGTCCGTTCAGGAGCCGCAGCTCTGCTCAGAAAGCCCAAAGATGCTGAGATTTGGTGCTTTTCTATGGTTGAGGTGATGTAA
>NW_010133934.1:0-1199 GCF_000699245.1 Pterocles gutturalis | reverse complement strand
CTCTGGGACACCACCCGGCTGGCCGGGGGGACAGGGCATGGCAGAGTGGTGGCAGAGCCCTGCTCTTGCAGCACGGCACAGCCCAGCTGCTAAATCCCAGCAAATCCCGCGCGGGGGGAGTGCCAGGATGGTGCAGACAGGAAAGGTCAGGCGGGAACAATGACGGGGTGGCCTCGGACCATGGCCGGCTCCCGGCAGGGCCAGGACGTTTCCGACTATTCTCCCAAAAGCCGTTATTTCCTCCCGTTTTTGTTCTGATGACCGCTCTGTAGAACAGCCCCAGCGCCCGTGTCCCTGCTCCGGCCAGGAAACGCAGGATTGGGGCTGAGCAGGGACATCCCGGGCTGGCCACAGCCTTGGGGAGGCGGCCACCAGCTGCCACTACCTCCTGCACGGTCACATCCTGCCCGCGGTGCGGGATTGAGGGCAGGTGCGGACACACGGACGTATGGACGTATGGATGCAGGGCTGTATGGAGGCAGGGATACAGGCACGTGGATGCACGGATGGATGAACACACGGGTTGTCGGGGTCATGGGTGTGCAAGTGTATGGATGCATGGACACACGGATGCATGGATGCACGGACACACGGATGCACGGATGCACGGGCACATGGATGCAGGGACTTACGATGCACTGGTGCACGGACACACGGACACATGGACACATGGATATGGAGGTGCAGGGATGTATGGATACACTGATGCAAAGACACACGGGCGCACAAATGTATGGATGCACAGATGCATGGACGCATGGAAACAGGCACATGGGCACACAGATGGACGGACATACGGATGCTTGGACACACGAGCACATGGTGTCACGGATGCACAAGTATGTGAACACACGGATGTAGGGATGCACCGATCCACAGACACATGGATTGCTGGACTCACAGATGCACGGACACATGGACACACGGACACACAGACACAGGGACACACGGACACAGGGACACAGGGACACACGGACACACAGACACACAGACACACAGACACAGGGACACACGGACACAGGGACACAGGGACACACAGACACACAGACACACGGACACAGGGACACACAGACACACGGACACACGGACACACAGACACACAGACACACGGACACGACACAGGGACACAGGGACACACGGAGCAGCAGCACCAAGCCGTGTGGCTCCAGGCACCCGGCCACACACCCAGCGCCGGCCGC
>NW_010133933.1:1443-3220 GCF_000699245.1 Pterocles gutturalis | reverse complement strand
CGTCTCTCTCCCGGCAGCTCCCCTCGGGCCAGTTGATCGAATCCGAAGAATTTTTCGTCAAATACAAAAATTAGTAAGTGACCAAAAACGGGGAGTTTTGACCCAAAAATGAAGTTTTTTGGCCCAAAATTGGGGTGTCAAAAATGTACATTTTGGGGCTAAAAATTGTGGGTTTTGGGGAAAAAAATGGGTCCTTTGGGGCAAAAATGGGGTTGAGCCAAAAATGGGGTTTTTTTGGCCAAAATTTTTTTTGACCAAAAATGGGGTTTTTGACCCCAAAATGGGTTCACTAAAAAATCCATTTTTGAGGTGAAAAATGGAGATTTTGGGGGGGGTAAAAAAATTGGGTTTTTTGTGAAAAAAAATTGGGTTTTTGACCAAAAGTTGGGAGTTTTGGGCCAGAAGTTGGGTTTTTGCCCAAAAATGCTGCTTTTTTGACCAAAAAATGAATTTTTTGGGGGTGAAAAATTGGGATTTTTGGGTCAAAAGTTGGGGTTTTTTTTGTGAAAAAATGGGGTTTTTGGGTAAAAAAATTGGGTTTTTTGGGTGAAAAATGGGGGTTTTGGGTGAAAAATGGGGATTTTGGGTGAAAAATGGGGGTTTTGGGCAAAAATTGACTTTTTGGTAAAAATTTGGGTTTTTTGACCCCAAAATTTTTTTTTTGACCCAAAAATGGAGGTTTTTTAGATGAATTTTTTTTATTTTTTTTTTTTTTTGGTGCTAAAAATTGTTTTTTTGGCCAAAAGTTGGGGGGAGTTTGGGCCAAAAATTGGGGGATTTTGGCTAAAAATTGTGTTTTTTGGACCCAAAAATGGGGTTTTTGGGGTGAAAAATGACTTTTTTTGGGGGTGAAAAATTAGGATTTTTTTGGCAAAAGTGGGTTTTTTGGGTGAAATATGGGGTTTTTGGGTGAAAAAATGGGGTTTTGGGGTGAAAAATTGGGGTTTTGGGGTGAAAAATGGGGTTTTGCCCAAAAATGGAATTTTTGACCAAAAATGTGTTTTTTCACCCCAATTTTTGCAGCTCGTACCTCCACTGCGAGTGGGCGACCATCGACCAGCTGGAGAAGGACAAAAGGATCCACCAGAAGCTCAAGAGGTTCAAGACCAAGATGACGCAAATGCGGCATTTTTTCCACGAGGTGCCGGAGTTTTGGGGAGAAAAAGGGGGATTTTGGGCAAAAAAAATGCTTTTTGGGGAAAAAAATGGTTTTTTGGGGAAAAAAGGGGGTTTTGGGGGGAAAAAAGGGATTTTGGGGCAGAAAAAGGGGGTTTTGGGGGAAAAAATAATTTTTTTGGGGGAAAAAGGAGGGGTTGGGGAAGGATTTTGGGGGGAAAAGGGGGATTTTTGGGGAGAAAAAGGGTTTTTTTGGGAAAAATTGTGTTTTTGGGAAAAAAATGGTGTTTTGGGGGGAAAAAAGGGTTTTTTGGGCAGAAAAAAAGGGGCTTGGGGTATAAAAGAATTTTTTTGGGGAAAAATGAGGGTTTGGGGAAGGATTTTGGGGGAAAAAAGGGGATTTTTGGGGAGAAAAAGGGGTTTTTTGGGAAAAAAGTGGTTTTGGGGGTAAAAATGGTTTCTTGGGGAAAAAAGGGGGTTTTGGGTGAAAAATTTTTTGGGGGAAAATAATTTTTTTTGGGGAAAAATGAGGGTTTGGGGAAGGATTTTGGGGGAAAAAAGGGGATTTTTGGGAAGAAAAAGGGTTTTTTGGGGAAAAAAGTGGTTTTGGGGGTCAAAATGGTTTCTTGGGGAAAAAAAGGGGGTTTTGGGTGAAAAAATA
>NW_010133933.1:809-1066 GCF_000699245.1 Pterocles gutturalis | reverse complement strand
GGGGGGGGAAAAGGGGATTTTTTTTGCAGAAAAAAGGGGTTTTGGGGGAAAAATAATTTTTTTAGGGGAAAAAGGGGGGTTGGGGAAGGATTTTGGGGGAAAAGGGATTTTTGGGCAAAAAAATTGTTTTTTTAGGAATAAATGGGTTTTTTGGGGAAAAAGGGGTTTTGGGGGGAAAAGGGGGTTTTTTTGGAAAATGGTTTTTGGGGGAAAAAAGGGGTTTTGGGGGAAAGAAGGGGTTTCGGGGGAGAAAAGGG
>NW_010133933.1:0-636 GCF_000699245.1 Pterocles gutturalis | reverse complement strand
AAACGGTTTTATTTGGGAAAAAAAAGGGGTTTTAGGGGAAAAAAAGGGTTTTGGGGAAAAAATAATTTTTTTGGGAAGAAGGGAGTTTGGGGAAGGATTTTTGGGGAGGTTTTGTGGAAAAGGGGATTTTTGGGGAGAAAAATGAGTTTTTTGGGAAAAAAATTTTTTGAAAAGGGTTTTTGGGGGGTTTTGGGGAGAATTTTGTGTTTTTTCAGGGGGATTTTGGGGAGAATTTTGGGGTTTTTGGGGAAAATTCTGGGTTTTTGGGGGGAATTTGTGAGTTTTTGGAGGTTTTTGGGCTGATTTTGGGGCAGATTTGAGGTTTTTTTGGGCGGATCTTTGGGGCTTTTGGGGGATTTTGGGGCTTGGAGGCAGATCAGGGATTTTGGGGACCCCCCGAACCCCCCAAATTTTTTCCTCCCCAGGATGAAGAACCTTTCAACCCCGACTACGTGGAGGTCGACCGCATCCTGGACGAGTCCCACAGCGTTGACAAGGACAACGGCGAGGTCAGGCTCACGCCCCAAAAATCCCCAAAATCCCCCCAAAATCCACCAAATCCCCCCACAATCCCAAATATTCCCCAAAAACCCCCCAAATCCCCCCAAATTCTCAGAAATTCCCCCAAAAATACCC
>NW_010133932.1:0-239 GCF_000699245.1 Pterocles gutturalis | reverse complement strand
TCAGATCTGCAAAGAGCGAGGGGGAGCGCGGTGAGCACCCCAAAAACGCCCGGGGTTAGTGCACGGGGGGGAGGCACGTGGGGTCCGCTCCTGCAGCCCCCCATTCCCTCCCCTGCCTCCCGGGTGCCTCTCGCTGCCCGCTGGCCCCTCTCCTATTTTTAACCAGCCCCTTCAAGGAAAGTGGGAAATTCCTCCCTTGAGTGTGGCTGATGCCGATGCTCCCGGGGGGAGTTTACACC
>NW_010133931.1:90693-90903 GCF_000699245.1 Pterocles gutturalis | reverse complement strand
CCTCTTTCTCGAACATAGTTAATATTTAATTAAAAAAAAAAAGCTTGTGTATAAAACCCGCAGCCTGATGTACTGCTGTCCCAAGTTACATCTTTTATCCGAGTATTTCTGTCTGTTGGTGGATGGGGGCCAGCAGCCCGGAGCAGCCGTTGACTGGCACGGGAGGGAGGGGAGAGGCGGGCAGCACTCCGGGTTACCAGCAGAGAACGG
>NW_010133931.1:32534-90674 GCF_000699245.1 Pterocles gutturalis | reverse complement strand
CGTTTTGAAACATGCGAGATACTTTAAAAAACCCTACAGAGCGAAAGGACATGTCAACTTATATTATCCCATTCTGAGGACTTAATAACGCAAAAGAGTTTCCTATAAATTTGTCTTACTATGTGGCAGAACTTTTTTTTTTTTTTAATTAAAATAATGATTTTGGTGCTGTATAGCACCATGTATGTGCATGGTGATTCACACAAAAAGTCAAGGGCATGGTTTTGTTTACTTCAGCTTATATGAATAGCCTTCCTTGTGCTAGTTGTTCCTTGTAAATTAGCTCATAAGGGCTCACAAATGTAAGTGAATTTTCACATGGTAGCTGCTCCAGAGTCTTATGGCTTATTCCTTCAATTTATGTGTGGTGTGGTTTTTTTTTTTTTTTTTCCCAGGCTCCACTGGAGTGACTGCTGGAGAGTTACCTATGCTTATATTCACATGGCCAGTCTTCTGATGTTATTCTAATTTGCCTGAACTTGGGTAAGGTGGTTGTTTTAAACACCAAGTTGTATAAATAAGGGCATTAATCTCCAGGCCATGAAGGTGAACAGGTTACAATGGAGAGAGGGAAGACATCAGGCAGCAGGAAGGAAGGAGGAAGGGTTGTACTAGGTAAGAGACAACTCTGATACCATGAATGTTTTAAAACACACTCCTCTGAATTGGCCTTAGTATTAGGAGTTTTAAAAAATAATGGCATTAGGATGGCCCATGTTTGTGTGTTTCTGTGTTCTTATGTCAAGTTAATAATTTTAATTCTACTTTTTTTTTGTCTCTGCTTTGGGAATTGTGAATGTTGTCCCAGAGAGACTAGGATGTGAGGTAAAACTTGGAGGAGAGAAGGAGTTTTTTGTGTACTTGCTGTCACTACTCTGCAGTCTTGCTTATTTTTGGTGTAATAGATCATGTGTTATTATTTATGTCCTGTGAGCAGGCATGTTTGGATGATCTAAAATATATATTTTATGGACATTAGCTGTTCATTTGCATGTGGGAGAAAGATGTTTGCCTTCTCATTGCAGAGCAGTTCAGTGTTCAAAAGTTTTGGTTGTGAGGTTCATATAAATGTATAGCCAGAGGCTGCAAAGCAATTGAGCTGGCTTTGTTGTTGATTACTTTTTGTTTGTTTGTTTTAGAAGCATCCTCATGCAGCTAGGACTGTGGATATACTTTGTTTATTAACTATACTAAACAAAATAAAGGACCATCAGTCTTCCAAATCATCATCTCTCCCAGTGATCAGTTTGTATTAATTAGTTTTTATTGTGTTTCTTGACAGGCCCGTTGTATATGACTCACAGAAATGGCTGCAGTAACTCCTGCCTGGTATGTTTTGTTTTATTTTTTATTAACTGTTATTTCTATGATTCTCTTCCTAAAACAGACTTCATCTGAGAAAAATGGGAAAGCACATAAAGGCTGACATCCTCAGTCTTTATATATGTTATAGATTTAACCTAGGGATCAATAGAGCAGTTGTTTGACAATGTTTTATCTCGAGTTTGACTGGAGAACCACATTCAGCATTAAGAAAGAGATTAATTTTTAATCTGCTGTAGCTGTTAATATTATTTTGTCCATTATTATCCACATCTGCCTGAACAATTTCACCTATTTCAGTGAGAATGTGGTGAATCTTGGGAAATGGGCCTGTTATTTCTGATGATGTTACAAAAAAGTAATTGGACAGTAGTCTCTAGTGCAGTGGCACGTTACCAAGTCCAGGTTTCTTTTCATGGCTGTGGGAAATAGTTTCCAGTCGATTTATGGTATAGTCCTGAGTGTTTGTCTTCATAATAGAGGGGTCATTTAAATCATGTGTCGCATGAAGCCATGAGGAGGGTTTATTGCTTGCATTTTGCCTATGGGATCTGGTATTACACTCTGGAGTAATGGTAACAGTTAAATCTTCCTTTTTCCAAGGGATTAAGCATATCAGCTTTTAGGAAATTGTATGAGTCTTTTCAACACCCATCTAGAAGCTTGCTACCTGCTGTGCTTAGTTTCAGAATCCAGCGTTATCATTTTCCTCTCTAAAAAATCTTTATTGCCTCATCCGTCTGTGCATCAGATTACTTCATTCCAAAAATCACAAAACTCATCTGGAAAGAATATGCCCCCTTGTGTGGCTCCCTGAGGTTTCCTTTCTTAGCCCCGTGTTGCAAACAGCTTATGCAAGCATGATAGGAGACGTGGGCTCTGTAAAATCCTTTCAGAGTTGTTTATTAAGCTGTCTTGGCCTCAGATTATTTTTCTCAATGAAGATTCACTGGCAGCTCAGCACCTTTCTTCAGCGGAAACCTTTGCCAACTGGAGCACAAACTGTGACTTTTAATAGTGGATTAGTCTGGTGTTATTTAGCACAGGTGTTTCTCGTTTGTTTCCTTGTACCATATTGAGGAAGTGCACAGCCTGATGCATTGGGGTGAGTGTCTAATATCAGCACATTCTTGGGTCTAATTATTGCTACATAAGCTGGGGGAAGGAAGGTCTGTGTGCAGAATGTGAAGGCAGCAGAGCAGCCATCCTCCATGTGTGGTACATGGGTTTGGGGAATAAAGTGGAGCACACCCGTGCAGCCCCTCTTGCCTCCTTTATGGATGTGGAATCCCACCGGTGCTTACGTAGGGCCCTTCAGGCTGTTCTGACCACCTCTTGTGTTTACAGATTTTTTTTTTTTTTTTTCTCCTTTACCAGCTGTATCATAAGTAACAGCACTGACAAAATATGCCTTTTGCTATAGAAGGGGATTGGTAGTACAGGTAGAAAGTAATCTTTTTTATAGTGTTATATGGGAATGTTAACCAGCCACAGGCTGGGCAGCCATGGCTGCAGGTACGTGTGCACTGAGGAGCAGCTGGTTCTGGGCCCACTTTATAGGGGATTTGAGCAAACTCAGGTTCAGCTCACAGGTAGATTTTTGTTGAAAGTGTTTTGTGTGTGAATATTTAGATGGAAAAAATATTTAGTAAAGAGCATGCAGGAAAAATACTTTCAAGGTTAATCTTTAGGTAATTTCTAGTATTGCTGTAGATCTCAAGTATGAGAGAAGCTGAGGCATGTTTTGTTGGAGCAGATTTAGGCGGAATTGGTCATTTGTGTCATGAACTCTCGTTTTACACAGGTAGTGGAGAACAGATTTTTTTTGATTGTAACATTTGTACAACCTTTGCCTGTGCAGTCTAAGCACAGTTTAAGCAAACTGTTCAACATGGAGAATAACCTAGACTGCTTTGGTTTTAGTTTAAGTGTGACTATTATAAGGGTTCAGTTTAGTGGACAATGGTGTTTGGAGCTGAGAAATGCTGTTATCACCTCAGTGTGCTTGGATGAGTTTTGATTTGTAGTGCCAGTGACCTGCCTGAGGCGTGGAGTGCAGTTTCTCCTGCAGTGTGTTGTTGGAGCTGACACCTCCTCTGCCTGGCAAGTAACAAGGTCTGTTTCTGCTGGAAAACATGAATGTCTTGCTTGGAATGATGGGGTGTTTGTTTTGCTTTAAAGAATATATGCTCAAGAACGGATCTCCTAAGTGGATTACACAGCTGCAACACAGTTGGGGCAAGTCCTGGGTGGCTGCATTCCATCGGGAATGCCACACTAAATGGGTTCGAATTCTGGGCCATGCAAGCTGCAGAGCCTCTTCATGGGAACACTTGGACATATGCTCTGGGACTTTGCGCTGGCTTTCCCCAGCCTTTGTAGGCAGCTTAGGTAGAGATAGTGAATTGCTTGAAGATGTAAATTTAAAAGAAAATCTTCTTCTTTCCAGTAGTGAGAAAATATGCGCATAGAAACCACAAAAAAGAATTGTCCTTGAAGTCTGTTTGCTTTTTGTTTTTGAAAGTGATAAAGTCAACATGCTCAGAAGTGAGTTGAGAAGATCTTGACTTCTGAAGCCACAGCTGTCCCTTGAACTGGCTGGAGAACCTTTTCCTTGAGCTGCATAGCTGAAGTCTGTCATGGAAGTATGAAAACAGAGGGAGTTTCAGGCAGTGAGTTTTCTGTGAGGAGCACTCAACCTTATAATCTATACATGTATCTATCCTGAAATTGTTCCTTCCTTGGAGGGAAAGGCATGAAAGGAACTGTGTTCAGATTCACGAGAGTTACTGGCCTTTCGTTTTCTTGTGGTTGCTTAGCTTACAATATTGGCAGGTTCTTTACATGTGTATTTCATCTGGTAGTATTTTTCCCGCTGGCAGAATGCCTAGATCTGAGAATTACATGCCTTTTATGAACACTGCTATAAATCTAAATAAATTAAATTAGAATGTTGCTTTTGACTGGTATGCATGGCTGTCAGGGGTTACTGTTGCCACCTAGACCAGCTCAACCTCACTAAATGTTCTTTTTTTTTTTTTTTTTTTTTTTGGACTTGTTAACTATAACCCAGAAGAAGAGAGATAACAGAAGATACTGAAAACTGAGGTAGAGCACAGCAACTGCTAAGAAGGGATTACATAAAGTGGTAGGTGGGAAGTTAGCTAAGCAAATTCTATTGCCTTCAGGCCCTCTTAGATTAGTAAGTGACTTTGCATGTAATTTGCAAAAGTGGTTGAACAAATTGATTTAAAATGAGAATATTCAAGTGTAAAGAATGGAAGTGGCCACAGGATGTCCCCACTGTTCCATGCTGGTACATCCTGATAGGCTTTTTATCCTGTAGTACAAACCTTGACACGTTTCTTAAGTATGATATTTCGTATGTTGGAGGTTTAGCATTCCTTTTCGTATTCCCAATGCTTATTAATTGTCAGGGCAATCAATTAACATTTGCTCTGATAGAGAGAGAAGGGAAAAAGGGGAATGCTTTGTTTGGCTTGCTTGCTTTGGGTCTGAATTCTCTTTTAACTTCCCAATACTGGGAATGGACAAGATTTGATTTTTTTGAAGTAACAGTTATTCATTCCATGTGAATGCAGTTTGGTCTCTCAAATTAGAATGAGAATTTATTCAGAAAGGTAATTTTCTGCCCACTTTTAGAAGCCTGCTACAGTCGGTTTGCATGTTGACTAAGAAGATAGAGGGGCATGCTTATCTAAGGGCTTGTCTGAACAAGGCTAGTGGCATTGAATAAACTAAGGTGTGAAAGTAAAAGTAATGTTTTTGTGCTGTTCGGGTAACCTACTGTGGAAGTGGTTTAATTTAAACAGAAGGGTGACATTCTGCAAAATACATGTATCCATGCAGGAAGCTGTTGCAGAGAATAGCTGTGATGATACACCGTGGCTTCTGAATAACGTGTCCCAAAACTCAGTATGTACCATACATGATGGACCAGATTGTGGCTGATGCTGTACAAGGATATGTGCAGGGAAAAGTATAGAGCATAAGGAGCTCTATGTCAGGGCTGGGACTTTGTGTGAAAACAGACTCCCGAGTCCAAGGCCATGCTGTTACATGTAGGCTATGGTGGTGATGTTATCCTTAGGAATTCCTTATAGTTGCAGCAACTATATCCAGTTGCTTCAGATTTTCAGCACCTCTGAAAATCACAGCCTGTATTTTGAAAATCAGATAGTATTTGAGATGAGGAACAATAATATTTTGGGTAGGCTGTTGTGCCTGGATGCAGTGGGGCTTTGTATGCTGGGTACAGACAGACATATATTCACATTCATACTTTTTTTACATGCACGTGGCCATTCAGCCTTCTGGGAAAGCCTGAGGAGGAGACTTGTCTTCCCTGAGCAAGCTGTTGCTTTTGATTGTCCCTTCTGCAGTGCAGGAGCTGTGAATTATATTTTTGTATCAGTGGCACACTTACCTTTTCTTATTGAATTGAATGCTGCAATACTGGCAGTATTCTGCAGTCTTGTTTATCTGGTACCTTCCAGGCTTGGATTGTCTATCCTATTTTAAATAGCTCTGTAGACCAGACTTGTCTAAATAACTACAGTAATTATGCTGCGAACAACAGATGACTGGCATTTCACCTAGATGTTTCCGTAGGAGTTGATGAATGTGAACTTGCTTTCTTAAGAAGTACACTAGAAGTAAGCTTGGAGTGCAACACTGAGTTAACAAGTCTAAGTCTATAAACTATGTCTATTCTTGTCCTTGAGGACATGCTACCCAAATCTATATGATTGTATATGCTTTTATTATTGAAAGGGCTTGGGGGGAGACAAATGTTTTCTCTTTTCCAGCAAGCTATGCCTTCTGGGTGTTTTACGTAGAAATATAAGTTAGCTTTTTTGTGTCTACAGTTTTCATGACAAGTGTGAAAGGATTTTTATAAAGGGGGCGTATGCTCTCATCTGCTTTAGTATATGCAAGATTCCCACCAGACCAGATTCATACTACTGCTACCACTGCCTGCTTAGTCAGTTGGCTCATTGACTTCAGAGTTAGTTTTGCATGAAAGGTAAAACTTTGATGGAGTTGTTAGTGGGGCTAGCGCTGTTCAAAACAATGAGGCTCTTATGTATCCAGAGACTGCAAAACTCGACTCGGACCTAGTCTTTCAGCTCTTACATTGACTGATGTGAAGTGATCCAATGATGAAAGCTGATCACCGAGTAGATAAAACTTTTACAGTGCTTCTGGAACTGAAAGGCTGGAGTTGCAGTGCAGTGTGTGCAAGCTACCTGTGAGCTGGGAAGGTCATGTATGGGCAGCTGGGCTGTTGAACTCAGAGTGGTCAGGTTTTGTAAGGAGCCTTAGTGCTGGAAGAGTAACTGCATTACTAAGTGCACTGCAGCAAAGGAAGAGGCCACCCTACAAGCAGGGGATTTTTGCGCTCTAATTGAAGAACTGTGAACAGTTGCACTTGAACAATGTGAAGGAACACATATTGGAGGAATAATTGCCCTTCAGACATAAGCTATACAGTATATGGGTTGCATGCTTGCTTCGTAATACTTTTTATGTCCCATTGGCTGCTGCCTTCCTTTTTTCTTCCTGGATACGCATACACTTTTGCAATGGGGAATAATTAATGCAATTTTTCAGTGAGAGATTTTTGAAGCAGGAGATGGTGTTCCTGCCTGGGTGGGTCCAGGTCCCTTACTACATCTCATTCTGTATATCTGTCCCTGTAAATAGTTAGGAGAAAGCAGCAATAAAAAATGTGGTCTCAGGCCCTCTGCTTATGGTATGGCATTGCTGGAGTGGCTCTTTTGGCTCTGTGTGTCTGCGTGGCACTGGAATGCAGCGATGCTGTGGTTGGAGTATAGCAGCTCCCATCTTCCTGTGGGAATGGGGATTTGGATGTTGCCATCTCCGACTGGAAAAGATGTGTGTCATGTCATCGGCCAGCTTGACTTGGGGAAAGAAAAACAGGGTGGGGAACATTGCCTGTCCAGATTATTGTCCGCTATGGTAGCTGGTCCAGTCTTGACAAAACCCAGGAGCAGAGAGACAGATACGAAGGTGTCTTCATAGCCATGTTGTCAGGAAAAAAAGCTTTCTTCCAGAAGGTGGCATATTTCCACTGAGTTTGTGCCAGCCCAGCTGTGTTGGTAGGGAGACTCCAGCCTCCTGGCCGAGAAGGAAATTCTGTGTTTCGCCTTTCATTCATCCAGCGATGAAGGCAGACCTTTCCTGGCGAACTCTGGGGAGGTAAAATAGGTGCAACAGGAAGCATTCCTCTAACTGGTAACTGGCTGTAACTGGCTACCAGTTGGTACTCACCTAGCATGCCTGTAAATGTTAAATTATGTTGTTATATCAATGATTGGGGAGCTGGGGAGGAGAGAAGAGAGTACTGTTGAGTGTGAAACTTATCTGGCTCTGGAGGAGGAATGAGAAGGAGAGAGCACTGTTGTCACTTAAGCGTGGTGGGGGAACAGTGTGTTTTGCAATCCAGAGTTTTGCTTCCAATTACGTAAAACATAAAGCATAAGCACAGTTAAGTTGAACCAGAACTTGCTTTACTGTTATTGAACTTAATTTTTGTTATATGCGAATAAGATGCTCAATTTTTTGAATTCTAAAAGTGTCTTCACTGTTCTGGGGAGAACTGGATAGAGATAGTTTAGCAGTTTGCAAGAGTATCTGCCTTTAAGGTGAAAATATGTTTTTGTTGGTCCCTGGTTTGCGTGACCAGTTAACTAGTTAAGTTTCTTGGAGCTCTGCAGAGACTTAATAATAACCTTGTGTTGTAATTAGCTGTTCTTCAAAGAAATACCGAGCTTCAACAAAGGTATTACTGTTGATGATTTGCTCAGTGAACTGATGGCAAAGGTAAGTAAATAAGCTGCTGTGCCAGCTTCTATCCTGTTTGCCTGATGTGCTGCTCAGCAGTTACTTAAGCATATTATAGAGAGGTAAATAAATTGGACCTTCTTTTTTTCAGGTGATGTGTCTGGCAACTAGCTGTTTTCTTGTTGCCTCTCATGCATTTTTATTTTTTTTTACAGCAGCTCACCTGACAGAGTTGATGTGCTGTTGTTAAGCCAGGAAGTCAGTGATGCATGGAAATGCTGTTAATCTTAAACTCTCATTGCTGTGTCCACTCTTTCTTATACTGTTATTTTTTACCGTAAGGGTGGGACACATTCTCATGGGAATTGTTAAGGAATCAGTTAAATATAATAAATGTACATCATATCTGTTGCTTAATTGCACAATGATATACAATACTCCGTTCATTCACATACACAAATGTGGTGTTTACATTGACAGTTTTAACAAGAGGTTCTGGAAACTTGGTCTTTCCTCCGTGGTGATGGTATTTGAAGGTGAATGTACAGCTGTATACTTAGGAAAGCAATAACAGTGGTTATACTCTTGCATCCTTACTCCCTCCCATTGTGCACTATTGAAAATGGATGACTGAAACTGGAAGCAGTGTAAACTACAACAGTCTTCATGAAAAATTTGAAAAATAGTTTTAACAGTTTTGCCAAGCAGCTTTAAACTGTCCTTAAGGGTAATATCAGAAAATCTCTGGCAATCTTCTGCAGAATTTGCAGAAGGCATAGCAATAATCTTGCAAATTTAATGCAGTTCTTTCAGAAGGTTGCCTGAAGGTATGGTTTGTGGTTAATCTGCACACAGCATTCATGAAGAGAAACACCCCTGGGTAATTCCCTGTTTGCATCAGGTATGTGCACTCTTCATCCAAGGAGAAGAGCAATGCCTCAGCTTTCTTCTGCATGAAACTGAAACTTCAAAACCAGGTTGTTACCAAATGTGTCTGTGTTTGTATTTTCTCTGTCACTGGAGCATGGCAGAATCTCTTGCACAAACATCAAGCTGATTAATGGATGAGTGCTTTCTAAATGTGTCCACTTGGCTGCACTGTAGATTTATAAATGTTACCTTAAAAATCTTCCTCTCCTGTCTCTTTTCCTACATTAGTACTTCAGCTGAGCTTGAAAAACTTTTAATTTCTTGGGATGTTTCCAAAGTTCTAGCATCAGGTCTTCTGTGAGAACAAGAATTTGGAAAATCATCCTGAACATAGTGTAAAAGTCTACAGCTTAAATGCTCTGCCAGATTTTAATATCTGCTCTTATATAACATGTTGAATGCAGAAATTATGAAGTTAAATGTTTTTGCTGGTCTGCCTGTGTGTCATGTTCAGCACAGTCTTTGGGCAAAAGCATTTTTTCAGTGCTAAACCACTTTTGGAGTTAGGGTAGGGGGTATGTGAGCTGGGTAAAGCCACAGGGACTGGCACTCCATCCCACTGAGGCTCACCTCCCTGGGGTGCTGCCTCTGGCCCTGGATGCGTGCATTGGCTGGGCAGGAGCTAAGGGAGAGCTTCCCACCCAGCCAAAACAGCTGCAGGGAAGGGTTCTGCACCACTCTCCCCGCTCCCCAGCGGGGCCAGCTGCTCCAGTGTCCACCCTGGCAGGGCACTGGGCCTATGGGGACAAGTGGGGCAAAGCCAGTGGGACTTGTGCACTATGGGGATGTTAAGGATGGGTGAAAGGAGGTAAAGAAACCTATTTTCTTTGTGACAGTTGTGCAAGTGTTCCCTAGTCTTCATCCTTTTCTTCCCCCTTGGTGGTTTTCTGCAATCTACTGCGTTTTGTGATCTGGCTGATCTCCAGTAGCCTCGTAATGCTACAGCCTGGGGTACAGGAAAGTTAGAACAAGAGCAATGCACTGTCACAGTTCTCTAGTATGATCTCTACTGATGGGCTCCCAGGCAAAGACCTGGACTCTACCTGATTTGAAAATTGTTTTGATTTGATAGGTGCTAACAGTTCTACTTGTTTTGTATGTCTAGCATTGAATATTGTAAATTGTGGATTATATTCAGCAGAATCCCTTTTTAGGATAGCAGAGCATAGCTATCAATTTATGGATTACTTAATTCAAAGATTGTCAATTATTATTACATATTGCTCCATCAAATACAGTATTAGCTTTAAAGATTATGCATAGAGGAACAGTGTTTAGTAATGCATAGCGTTAACAAACAGCATTACTTGGCAGCCTGACCACCCAGTTTATAATAAAGGCTTTCGCTTTCACATCAGTGGGATCTTTGTATTGCTGCCAGCATGCTTTCCACAACACTGCTTCATGGCTGTGTAAAACTTCTGAGAAGGGAAGACTTATAGAAATAACAAGCTACACCATTGTGCAACAAGATTATATGCTGCTTATCACAGATGAAGTGCTAAGCACTGGCTAAGTCATCAAAGAAATTGAGATTGATGTGTGTGTGAGTGGATGGCTGTGTGTTTAACTTCTTCCCTGTGTTCCTTGATGTAATGTTGTCTTAGCTGTTGAGCCTGAGTACTTCACTAATACTTGCAGTAGCTAAACTCAGACAATTTTGACTAAGCATTAGTCACAACAAGGAGCAGAAACTTTCTAGACTTGTTCTTCCTTAGCTATCTGGGATACATCTGCCAAATTGACTAAAAGATTTTCTAGATGTTCTATCCTTCTTACATGATGCTTCCAGCTGTCTAGTACACATAGATTACCTGGATTTATACCTCCAAAATGTGCTTGATCATGATTTCAGAGTGACAGTTTTTACAAATATTTTAATTCAAAAAAGTTCCTTTCATAAAATTAAATGTCTTCTTGTCTATTGTATGCATGTATAGTACTTTCCTCCTTTTTCTTGTGTATATTGATGATGTTTACTTCAAATACATCTTAGTTATTGCAATGGAATCAAAGACCTTCCAGCATGTGTCTGTATAGCTAGGCAAAACTGTGGCTTGACTTAAAGACAACAATAAAATAATTAATGGCTTCAGCTATAAAAACTCAGAACAGTCATTTCTCCAAAACACTTTATTCTGTCTGGAAAATCAGGAGCCTGATTTACAAAATAGTCTGGAGTATCAGGAAATTTACAGGTGAGGTCAAACACTCTAGTGCTACCCTAAGAACAACCAGAGTCTATGACAACTTTATCTTCCACCCCCAGTTCTTATTATCGGTGAGCATTAACACCTTTTATATTAGACAGAGAACATTAACATCTTAATATTACAGAGAAAGCTATGCAGCAGAAAATAATAGCTTGCTGTTTCCTGTACATCTTAAAAATAGACAGTGGTAGCACATATATTTAGTTATGTGCTGTACGTGCACTTCAGTTTAACTGTACAAGAGATCTTTTTGGGCATTTGTTTCTTTGTTTAGCTGCTAAGACTTCATTGGGGTTGTTTTGTTGTTGTTGCTGATAGTCAGTGTTCAAACTGACCAGCAGTACTCAGTGGTCAATAAGCTTGTTTCCGAGTCTGACTGAGGAGCTGGTAGTAGGCTCAAGCAACCACAGCTGCTGTTGGCTGAGATGCCACAGTTTCACGTTGCTTTTCAGGAGGCTTCTGCAAGCCTCAGATGAGGTCACTGCATGACTGCCAAAGAGCACTGACTGAGAAGCAATAAACTTCTAGGATCCTAATTTTTATGCTTTAAAGAAATGAGGGAATCTGTAGATCTGCTATAAAAATGAGGAATGAGAGCTGAGAAGAAACAAAGATAAAGCAGTAATCTGAAAACAGCAGCAAGTGTACTAAGAGGTGTCCTCCAGGGTTAGGGGCTTTGCTGACTTTTAGGCCTCTGCCTATTAGGTCATTAGTGCTTGGCTTCAACCTTTGATCTTTCTGCAATTCTGGAAGCTCTCTTCATTTTTTTCCAACACAAGGCCAAAGTTGTGTGGTTACAATGAG
Organism: Pterocles gutturalis; assembly: GCF_000699245.1. NCBI lineage: Eukaryota > Metazoa > Chordata > Aves > Pterocliformes > Pteroclidae > Pterocles > Pterocles gutturalis. The sequence goes on along the minus strand of NW_010133931.1, from coordinate 78,576 downwards.
GCCATTGTACTAAACATCCCACATATGGATGCAGCACAGAAGACTCAGAGAAGTGGCTTATGTTGCAAGAATGCAACAGTCCACATTGTACAATGTATATTCATCACAAAACAGCCTTTATTAAGTGAATAAGGCTTGATTGTTTATGTTTAAACAGAGTTTTTTTGCAGGAGTGAGGATGCACCTCAAGACAAGATAAGGAATGGATATTCTAAACTCCCCTGTGACACACTAGGCCAGGAGAGAAGGCTGATTGTCAAGTCAGAACTCTTGGAGAGCAAAGCTCTTGGGAGAGAATGAGGAGCAGCAACATGAGACTACAAAAACTTGGGGCCAGCAACGCTGAACTGTGTTATAAGTGTAATGAAACTTGGATACCTTTGTAGTAACTCCCAATAATGTTATGCCTGGAAAAACACCAGAGTTGATCAGTTCTGCAAAACGGATTAGTTAGAGACTTCACTAACTTGAAATTACTGATCTCTAGGGAGAAGTGTGTCCTCTGAGTCAGGACAGGAGATGTTTGGTGTATATATTCCTTAAGAAGGGTTCCCCTAAATTTTTAGGAAATGTTTGTGTTTCCCTTGGTATTTGGGTGAGTTACGTAGTAGTGTCTCTAGTGGTTTCTTGTGATTGCCATGCATGACTTATCTTTCCTTTTGATTTTTATAGGCCAGATTCTTGGCCATTCGGGGTATCACTGGCCGTTCAGGAGCATCACTGTAGTTTTGGGAGTACAACGTACAGATTGGAAACACTACAGCTTCACTGGTGTCTTTGGGGTTGTTCTGGTTGGTGGAGTAGGGCCAGCCTGGGAGCTCTAATCTTTTTCCCTAGGCTGTGAAAGAAAAGGACTTGGAAATACCTCTATTGCCTGATTACCCAAGGCTGCTTTCTTACATTATTTGCTAACATGCCGCCCCCTTCCCACTTTTAAAGGAAATGCCTGATTTTTCTTAGTTTTGCTTTTATTGTACTCCACCACCACTGACAATCTGGATTATGGGGCTAGTAAGCAAATGGTTCCCAGGAACACAGCTTTCAAACTACTTACAGTAGTTTTTCTCTTGTTTGTTACAGCAGCAGTTACTTGCTTTTGGTTACCAGTTACCTGTGCTAGTGCTTACCAACTCTGACTGAAGCACAAACATCTTGTTGGTGTTGCAGCACTTCATCTTCCTCCTCATCTGTATCTAGTTTAGATGCCACCCCCTCTTCCCCCGTGTGGCTCAGGGAGCCTGCCCAGGAGTACTGGATGAAGCACTGAGTCATGGAAAGAGGATCTGTGTGTGCTGCACTGGCAGGGTCTTTAGAGCATGTTGGGGCTGACTCCAGGACAGGCTCTTTCAAACTCACTCTTGCCTCTCAGGCTTAACCACTGTCAGGCTCTGTCTTGTCCCACATACCAGTGCCCAGACTCACACAGGGTTACAGAGGAGAGTCCCAGGATGTCTGTGCTGTAAACAAAGATATAACTGTGGAGCCAAATACTGAAATCTTTTGAAGCTCTGAAATACTAGGGCCTGAGCAGTGAGGCCCTGAACCGAAGCTGACCTCTAGATGAACCTCACAACCTAACAATATATCTAATACGTATAATATTGATCACATATGCAAAGTACACAATATATCTAATATGTATAATATTGATTACGTATGCAGTGTACTACCTTATTAATATATGCCAGTTTATAAAAGTTTCATTGTAAAGCTTATAGAGCTTGGCTGTAATGCTTACTAATTGCATAACAGTAGCCAAAATTAAGCATGGATGTGTCCTGTCACCACAGATGGCAAAGGAATGTGTCAAGTTGTGACAAGCTTTGTTGAGAGATACATAATCAAGATTAGTAGATTCTTTGTTCTTGTTATCTCCCTTCTCTTGTCCCTGGCCAGGCTAGAGACGGAAGTCAACAAGGAGAAAACCAGAATAGATATTTTTCGCGTTTTAAGATAGAAAGTTGTTAATTCAACTGTACAAAAGCAGGGACCGTTTGCAGGGAAATTTGGAAGCCTCATCTATACAGTGGACACACTGTATAGAGATTTCCCGATTGCCGGGAAGGGTTCTCCAAATCCTTCGCTGTAAATGGGCGCCCCAGCGACTGCGGATCTGGATGATGGTAACGTATTAATAGGGCAATTGATGATGTATCTTTCTTAATCACTGTCACTAACTCTATGTAGTAATGATTAGGTACATTACCTTACTTTCTGATTGCTATAGTAGTTTGCTTATTATTTTGGTGCTTTACCTTATCTTGCTTTAATTTATTTTTCACTGTATTATTTTTCTCATTATTTTGTCACTTTAAACATAAGTAAAAATAAGTTTACTTTTTTTTTTTTTTTTTTTTTTTTTTAATTTGGTGCCTGTGTCCTTTGTGCTAACCCCATCAATTGGCAAAACAAGCTCTCAGAGGCTGAAAGGGCTATGTTGTGAAATCCATTTCAGGCAGTTCGGTTCAGTGACCTTACGTCTCTTTTTCAATTTTTTAAGGATAAAAAACAGAGGGAACTATTAGATCATCTGTCTTGGTCACTATCTGACTCTTAGCCTAGCTACCAACTTACTTAGCAAACAAAGCTGACAAAATGCATAGAAAACTATAATTAGAAGGGATCCTTGGACTACTGCAGGCATTAATAACAATAGGAAAGTTAGTCACATTGTAATCGGGGGATGGTGTCTAAAATGCTGCCATTTAAAAGAATAACAAAAAAAGAGAAAAATCATCTTGTTTTCTTTGAGATCACTGCTAAAGATGTATGTGTTTGGAAAAGATGTGTTTTTCCATTATTAAAAAAGGAGCATGGCAGCACAGCTAGGCTTCCTGTTAAGATTTGATATCTTCCTACACAGTCAGCAGGCAGAGAGTATTTACCAGGAAATGACTGAAAATCTTTCTGGAATATTGCAGATACTCTGTCCAGATCCAGCTGTCTCTGACAGTCCTGATAGCGGTAGACCTCTAATAGAGTCCAGTAATTGGGTATTTATTTCAATTAGTGGCAGCCCTCCTTTTGTGTTCAAAGAGCTTTGTCAGTAACTTTATGCTGTCAGACCACTTAATTTTACATCCTATATCTTGCTGTGTTCAGTCTAAAGAGTGAAACTTTGTTTCATGTTGTTGTTATTTAAGCACTATCACTTAAGCAGCACATCACAGTGCCTGACAACATGGCATTAAAAAGTTAAGGTTCTTTAGCAAAGTAAGGAACCTGCAGTCCCATTTATTTGTCTTGTCTTGCTGCAGCGTTCCTGTGCAGCTACATGTGCTTATCCTTGGCTACACTAGGTTTGGTCTGTGTGAGTTTGTGGAAACGAATAGCCAGCCCAGGGGGATCAGACTTCTTGTGGAAGGTGGCTGCTCTGCTGCAGTGACTGCCAGTTTTGTTCAGAAACAGAGGAGGCCCATGGAGCTGAGTACAGTGAAGATCTGGTCTTTACTGGTTGGGAATGGTTTTGCATGTGCACATTGTTAAAAGTTGGTTGTGGTGTCCAGAGTCCTCATCAGAGCTCAGTAAAAACTGCAGCCAGCATGCCTTGCCTGTGCCATTCAGAACAGGTAAAAAAGCAAAGTGGGACACTGGAAACTGAAAGTGGGCAGAATGTTCCCTCGGCAGGAGGAAGCATACCTGTTGCTCTTAAAACCCAGTGTCTTGTGTTCCTGACCCTCGCTAGTCTGCTGTGTGGGTGGGGAATCAGAGCAACAGAGAGACTGGAGGTGGTGTTTCTCTTCCCTTTTAATTTTCCACTGCTTAGCAGTGCAAAGGCACTTCCCCATATCCTGAAGTTGGCCCAGATCCCGCAGGCGTCACAGTGCTGTGTTTGTGCTACAAAGGGCAAACCTGCCCAAGCAACTGTAAAGTCATGCTGATTGTTTGAATCAGTAATGAACCAGTGCTGAGTTTCCTGCGCAGGGTGGGGCGAGGCAGGGAAAGACAAGTGGACCCCCGGACATGGCCCTGGTGCTCGGCCCAGGCTGTCTGTAGGGAGCAATAACCCTCCCAGCATCACTGCTGCTCACTCTTGCGCAGGAGTCAGGAAGCCTCAATTAGCCCATCTGCTACTCTAGCCTTGTATAGCTCATTTCTACCTTGTGTCATGCTTCTTGTATACCTGAGTGCAAGACCCAGGGACACATGGGGTCTCTCCCAGGTTGGCTGCAGACTCATTTTCACCCCTGAACTCTCTCCAGGACCCTTTGTCGATAGCCAAGGCTGTGCTACTGGCACCAGGGCATACTGAGAAAAGTTTTAATAAATCTGTAAAGGAAGTAAAATTATGTGAGGACATCAGATAATCCAGCTATTTTCTATTCTTCTCCTGGTCAAGTTTGTCCTTGCATACTAACACCTCAGGTTCGTGGTGGCATTAGCCTGGCAGAGGCTGGCACTGTGGCTGAGAGAGGTGGCCCTGCTGTCCCTGGTGGCTCTCTCCCCTGCTGTACTGACCCCTTCATGTGCTGGTGTAAGTGTTATTTGCAGTAAACTGTGCATGTGGTAGTGTGGCTTAATAGTGAAATGACAGCCTTGTTGCCCTTAAGTAGTACATTTTCATGTGCAGTTGGCACACGTGGCCTTACGTAAACCTTAAGGTGTGTCCAAGAAGCAGAGTGAGGCAATTGGCGTGGCCTGAGGCATAGGACTTAGGTTTGAGAAATGTGTTGCAAAATTTTTGAGAGGGAGGCAGGGAAAAAGGGAGGCTTGGCCTTTTTTTTCCTCCACTGCTTTTCCCTGTGACTTGGAAACACAGGTTTGAGCTGTAAGAGTTGCTTTGAAGATTTCAACACTAGGCTCTTTAAATTCTGCTCTATGCACTTTGTCTTGGGAGTGACAGAACTGGGATGGATTTTTCTTTCAATAAGGCAAACTCTTTCTAAACAGGGGAAACATTTTAATACTCAGAAGCATTTTTCTGTAACTGAAATGCTGCATCTCTTGCATCTCTGGTATTTGTATCCCTCCCTGCGTTGCTTCCAGGAGCATGCAGGAAAGAAGTGTTTAACAGCAAGGAGACTGTCATGGACTCAGGAAAGTCTGGAAACAAAACCAGCAATGTAAAAATTTAAATAATCTCTTTCTCTTGCTCATGTTTTGTTCTTTTTACAAGATGATGGCAGACAGTGGCTTGCTAGACTTCTGTTTCAGCTGCATGTAATATATTCTGGAGTAGCAGAAGACACAAAAGCCATTATACTGAAGGTGTAAATTAGCTTGTACTCAGGACTGTTGCCAGATCAGAGGACAGTGTGTGAAGCATACCAAATGATAAGAGCTGGGTGTGTGGCAATGATAATCAGTCCAGAGAGAGGCTGCCACCTTTTTGCTCCAGCAGTATAAGAACTGGCAAGGGGAGAAAGTGCTGCATCTTAGAGCTATTCATGAAGAGGAGAGAAAAGAGCGTTAAATTAGCATTTAGCATCTCTAGCTGCCAAAATGTCTCACTTGGGCTGTATGTGACTGCAAGGCCGTGTACTCCCTGCAGCATGTTTCTGGAGCCCAAGGAGGCTGGGGAGGAGCTGGGAAGCACCTGCTGTGGTTCGTTTTCAGACTGCGGCAGTGTGTGAGGGCAGGAGGTGGCTGTCAAGTGGTAACTTCTGCTGGATGGTCTGACCCATCTGTGGAAAGTTGCCTGCGGCGTGCATGGAGCTAAACTGAGTGACAGAGTTCTGGTTTAAACTTTAGCTTCCAGCTCTGTACCAAGATTAAAGGAAAGACAAGAAGTGCAGGTTGGTCATGCTTAAACGTAGGAAGGAAAATTGCTCTTCAGCTGAGCAATGTCTTCATCTTATCCCACACAGAACAACCTGCAAGCTATTGGCGCAGAAATGTGCCACCTCCAGTCATATAAGACCAGCAGCCAGTTGAACAAGGCTAAATTGCCTTGTCTAGAATTTGAGAGTTTTTGTCCACATCCTGACTGTGCTGGATTAGAAAATAAGAAACAGAAGCAGCAGAATGGTGTGAAACATAGCAGTATGGGAGCTGCAGCTAAAACAAGGCTCAGGTAACTACTGTGTTGTCCATGAGTGACTTGCAGATGAAATTCAGGTATTCCTAGGAAGGCTTCCTTTTGTGTGTTTTGAGAACAGAAATGTAAAATCTCCATGACAATAAAAGTCTGCTTCCCCTTGTAGTAATTTAATTTTTTAAAATTGCATTATCCTGACACCTAGGAACCAGTTAGGGACTGTGGTCTCATTGTCCTTGGTGCTGGACGTATGCAAGGAAGTACAGGCCATCAGCAAATAGCTATTGATGAATATAGTTACTTTGACAGATTTGCAAAGCTGTATTGCCCATTTAAATTTTTTTTTTCATTGCAATAGTTTATCAGAGGTTTCATATTAAATAGCCAGCTACATTTATTCAGTTTTAAAAGCTGCTTGGTGGATCTTGTTTTGGTGCAGAGTGGTCTATGTTAATGTATGTGTGTAGCAATAGGCTGCCCTTAAGACACTGGAGGGTGTATTAGCAGATTATTGCCCTTAGAGTTGTTATGTGAATTTTTAGGTATGCTTTAATCTCTTTCTGCTTCTTCCCTGGAATATTGATTTTAAGTAGCAAAGCTGATTAACACTTTTTAAGTTTTGGGTTTTGTTCTTTTTTTAAGAAAGGACAGGACTGCATGCACTTTTATCTCTTAACCTGTGTTCACCTAAGCTGTGAGTAACTGTTCTCATAGTTTAAAATGAAGCCTTTGTGATAGTGACTTGTTCCACAACATTCAGCTGTGACTCTGGTGCTAATTTATTCAGTTAATCGTTAAAGAACAGGATTACTGACCAGTGACAAAACTGAGTTTGAGACAGAAAAGTGCTGCACAGGCTTAAGGTGGAAACTGATGTAGGAATAATAGTGATAGAGCACGAGCTGGATAAGAGTTGGCTTTCATGTCTGTTTACTTTTGGATGTAGAAGGAGAGAGTAGTTTGGAAAGAGGAAGAAAAGTACTTCCTAAATCTCTACATGGTAGGAACTCAGTCCATCCTATTTACTAGGATATCTAACAGAATCCATTTAATGTAATGCATTCTTATTTACCTGCACTTGCTTAAAAATGAAAGTGTTTCTAACAGAAAGACATTGTTCTGACCTTCAATGTTAACATTAATTGCATTTCCCAGTATCCACACACTGAATCACAACTGAAAAACTTTTGATTTATAATGATGTTAAGCATCTCTCTCTGTTTTCTGGTTTTTGTTTGCTTTTTTCTTTTAATAACTATAATGTTCATAATATTTAACATAGCTGTGATAGCATAGGATTCATTCTACTGAACAACAGTGAATACTGGAAGAAATATCTGTTGTGTAAGAAGTACGATTTTGTGGCCCAGGCCATGTGAGATCTGGATAGAACCGTGATTGTGCATTTTGCAGTTGAGTTAGTAAAGTTTTTAGTAAGGTCTGAAAAAAGCCACTTCCTTTTTCTTTGCCTCAAAAAGCTAAATGTGGTGGATCTTATGCTTGACCATTCGTCTTTTCAGACTGAGAATGCTCCAGTCTGGTGTCAGATGGAGTACCATCATGTTCTCCAGTACAGTTGAGAGTGTTTAGCTTAATGGGGGGAATCAGAAACTGGTTTGGTATGGGCATCGAGGTTGTTCAGAAGCAGCCTATGCAATGTAACAGATGGATTTTTGCAGCCACTTAATCTGATTTAATCTAAGAGATGAATTAGGGACGGTGACTGGTGGAGAGCATGGAGTACCAGCCTGGGGAAACTATCAATAAACATTTTATTTTCCTGGGCAGCTCAGCTTTTGTTCCTCGCCTTCTGTATTTAATGCTGTTTCCATGATTCAGCAAGCTTAGCATTGAGAAAAGTGCCTCACTGATGTCTATAGGTAGCCCTGTCTTCTGTATCCCTCTGCTATACACGTGTGACCCTGCTTTACAGAGGGTAAAAGTACCTCCTGCTGCACATGCCATCTTTGGATCCTTTTTCCCTGGTTTGTTTTGTGTTGCATGTTTATAATATGTGGCCTGGTGCTGCTTGTGAACGTGCTGCATGGTGCCCTGTCTAGAGGCCCCAGCTGATGCTGTGTGCCCAGGCCACCAGCAGCCAGCTCCATCTCACCGCCTGGGTTAGAGCTTGGGTTCATCGTTCCCGACTGACCCATGTCCCAAGCAGTCAATGCAGTTTCTGATTAAGTGTTCTGTCGTTGAGGGGTGCAGGTGCTGTGCTTAGTTGTTGATGGGGAAGCAGGCCAGGGGATGCCATGCCTTGTTTTGTTACCTGGATGGAGCAGTTACTGCAAAAGTGCCAACTGCAAATTAAATGCAAGCAATGATTCTGGCCCTGATTCTTGGTACAGCTATTAGTAAGGAAATACTGGCTATCTGGGGCAGCAATTTAATGTCTGTTTTCTCCATGGTAAAGGCACTGAAAACTTTCAAAATTGCTCTCAAAGGGTACTTCTCATATATGCTGTGTGGATATGGGATAATGAGATTTAGAAAACTTGTAAGCAGCCTCTAGAAATAGAGGCATGAACAACTGTAAGTTTTTATGGATGCTGAAAAGTAAGTGTGCTGAAAGGAAGGCTGAACGCTAATACGGGAGTGGTCATAGGATGAAAAGGCCTACATGGGTGCTTTCTGCAGCAATTGCCAGCGGCAGGTTGGGGGAGGCACGTAGAAACAAAGTAAGGGGACTACACATTGGCCCTTCTGTGTTCTCCACTCTGAAGCAATCAGCGGCTGAAAGAGATCCTGGGGTGAGATGTTGCACATGAACTGCCATAAGAAGGCCAGCTGTCTCATAGTCTCATACAGTCATGGACTCATGTGACATGAATTTGACCCATGAGGATGAAGAACCCTAAAGGACCCACAGTGCCTGCATCCTAACCATTACAGCTACTTCATCAATAAAGTAATGGAAACAGAATATTCCTTCAGGCATCCACTCTTATGAGAACAGGGATGTTTGCACACATTTCGGACTATATTTACGAAAATGTTTCAGATACTGAGGCATTTGCTTTTACTCCTGAAAAAACTGAATGACTGACTTAGCTTTGATACTGTGAGCTCCTAATAATAGTTCCAGAAGAACACTCTTATTAAACAGGAGATTTAAAAAACTTATTATTTGAGGTTAAATAAAACTTTCACTTGGACTTCTTTTGTGGTCCAGAGAAGGAAGTGGTGGTCATATTCTGAGAGAAAGTCTTAAAGCACACGTCTCATTGCCCTGTATTTTGATTCAGAAGGGAAGGAGAGGATTCTGAAGGAATGGAAGCAGTTATTGGGAAGTTTATATGGAAAAGTCATAATAATTGCTTCAGTGTTTTCCCATTGTTCATAAATGACACAAGCCTGTCTGCATTGAATGAAAGATGCTCTTGCAGCCTTATCAAAGAAAAGCCGGAGGTGAAGTCCTGTGAATGTTTGCCTTCTGCAGGCTATTTCGTATGAAGCAGAACAATTTGCCTCCCTCAATTATACCATTTGTTTGAAGAAAGCAATGCATTACTTGCTGAACAACTTGTTACTGTCAGTAAGCTGCCTCAGCCCTGTGGCATTTGGGGGCTAGTGCCCACTCTCTGCAGGCTGGGGTGCAGAACACTTGACTTGCTACAAGCTGTACCTTGCACCTTAACAGTTTATATGAGGAAGCCCATGCTTAATGAGTTTGTGAAGCTCTTAGCAACTGCCAGTTGCCCCTTCCCCTCTGGGAAGGGGAAAGTCTTCTGGCCAGCTTTACAGAGGAGAGAGACAACTGCTGCTGTCTCCTGGCATGGTAAGTTGAAGTGGAAATGCGTTGAAGGAGGAGGAGGCAAACTGTAAGGAAATCTAATGCCCTTGGCATAACATAAACTGGCATCACTTTGTATTTTTAAAAATAATTCTACAGGGAGGAGAACAATACTATCACAAAGTAGTTGTTGCAGCATTTCTACCACACTTAGCTTTTCAGCAGCAAAATTAGTTTAAGGAATCCTTCCCTTAAACTGCTTTTTCTTCTGATTTACACTTCAGCCACAATTAAACTTCTCTGTGGTTTTATTTAGCTTCTGAGTCAGACTTCTTCTTTCTCAATAACAACCTTCCGAGTCTGAGAATAGCAGTACTACTGTACCCATCACTTCCCCTCTTCTGCATGAACTCTTGCTGCCCTACATTGCATAGTGTTGTCGCCCTGCAGTGAGGGGTCCAGGTGCAGCTACAGCCTGTGAAGCACTAGCCTCCTGTCCCACCTGTCTAAACACAGATGATTCCTGGCTGCTGTCATAACACCTCCAAGTCCTGGAACACCTTGGGGTAGTTACTGAGGAGAATGTTGGGGTTACCCACCTAAAGCTGACTTCCTTGTTTGAGAGGGGAAGACAGCCTATGGGGGTTATAAGGTCTTCTACTGGTCTGTGTTGCTGCTCTGTAAGAGCTGTGCTTTTCCTTTACGTTTCTAGCTGTGGCATGTTCAGGAAGTCTCCAAGCACAGCCCCTGCACTTCGGCTTTTTTTCTCTGTCAGGCCTCTGTCTTGTCCCATAGTTAGGCACGTGGGCTGGGAGAACAGTGCAAGACAAGAAGCTGCTATGCTGGGTGAATGCAGTAGAAACTTAGGGTAGCTTGAATGTGCCCTGGAATTAAATGAGAGCTTGTTTTTTACTAAAGATAATATTGTTTTGTTTGTTGTAACTGTATTGTCTGAACCTGGAGAAATGGCAGTAGTTCCTTCACAGTGTTGCTCTTCCCTGCTGGTTAGTGTAGTCAAAATATCTTAATATTTTATGAGACAACTATATGACAGTATGGACCTTAGGACAGGTTATAATATATGAAAATGCTGACTCCCTTTTATGGATGTGAGCATTATAAAATTTGGGAGTATTTGATGGAAGGCTGTGAGTTTTGCACTTTAATGGTAGGGTATATTGATAGAATATTAATACCTATTTCCTTTACTTTCATGTAGTCAGGAAGTGGTGCTGTCATACTTGAATGAATCCTATAGAAACAGAAAATGTTCTAGTATGCCTTTTGGAGACTAATGAAAAGTGCCCATAGCACTGCTTGGCTGGGATGGCAGTCTCATTTGAGCAAAGGCTGCGGTCACTGAGCCAGCACAGTTAGGTTTATTGGCTAACCAGCCAGCTTACAGAGAAACTGCGTTTGTTTTTAATGAGAAATGTCCCATTATTAGCACTATTTTGATGTGGAGGAGTCAGAATTGCTGAGTTTCTTTGAATTTTTCCCTTGGTTCTTTTTTAAAAATAAAAATGTAATAGTGATCACCTACTGAAAGTGCTTACTTATGGCATAAGAATGCTTTTCCTGTGTTGTGTGTGCATTTTGAATATGGTCCAGAGTCCAGGAGTGATTCATGATGTCGTTGTAACAGGCACCTGACTCATGTATATCATGATGAATCAGCTTCCTAGGCCTGGCAGATGCTGTTCTGGGAAAGAAGTGTTCTTTGGGCATGGTACACCGTGCAAGCATACATTCCTACTCTCTTTCTTTCTGTGTTCATCCCATCAATTACTCAGATGGTAAATCCATGTCTAAATTGTCATACTGTTTATATAAATTAACATTTCAGAAAACCAGTATTTTGCCATTGGTTCAATTTATTGTATGAATAGTAATGATTGGGCTGCTTGTAGAGAGCCTCAGGGTGCTTTATTCTTTCCCTTGTGACACGTTACTACTTGCTGCCTCAGTGGTAGCTTTGTTCTTGCATCAGAACAGCTCTGCAAAGGACAGATTTCCAAGCGGAAAAGTGTTGTAATATAAGAGTTTCTAAAGCTTCACATCCAGCTTGAATATAGTAAGATGAAGTGGAAATTAAACATGGGAGTTTAGCTTAGGAAAAACTACCCATGTTTTGGAGGGTTTCTGAAGATTAAGTTGACTTGACTCTTAAAAAACACTTTATTAACCTCAGTGTGTTTGGAAGATTGAGAATTATTTCTCCTCTCTCTCCATTGGCCCAAGGAGAATTTGTGTTTGCCTTGAGCTATGTGCTAGACATTGCCATAATGTCATTATTATGAGAATGAAATATGTGACAAAAGCTATTTATGACAAATGGCCATGGGCAGATGACCTTTTGTGAAATGTGGACTAGGCACAATTTTCTGTTTGCAGACATACTTCTTGAAACTGATAGTGATTATCATAGGACATGATTTCTTAACAATGAAATATCTTAAATGACATGAATACTTTCAATAAAATAATGCAATTTTAACTTTTGAAGTCAAGCATACCTACCTTTCTGATCAAGAGCAAGTACATTTTTTAACTCTTGGTAGAATTTTGTAGGTGCTTTATTCATAACAACAAATATGATGCAGGCATGTGTTAACTACTGATAGTTATGTCATGTGCTTTGACTTTGGGTGTCTGGTTTTGGTCATGAAACATGAGAACTGCAGTACTAGTCTTCAAAGTGTGCAAAATACAAGAGTGCTATATGGAATGTGTGTGTGTTAATAATAGAGCTGGTTGTGTTGCTTGAAATTAAGGTTGTCTGGCACTTCTCTGTAGAAGATCACTTTTCAGATGCTTATAACTTTACCAAATTTTAATATTTTGCACTGATATTTTCAATGTTTTAATTGTGCCTGAGGGTGAAAATTTATGTGCATAAATTTTAGGGAAATTGTTTTTCTGAATATGGCTTGCATTGATTCCGTATAATGGAATTTAGAATTTTTTTTTTTTTTTAAGAGTTGGGAAGTCACATCTGAATAAATTATGTTAAAAGAACATATGTTACATGCAGAGTGAAGCATGTTTAGGAAATACCAGAATTAAATTTTCCTGTGTAAGTTGGGTTCAGTAGTTTAGATGGAGTGAGTGACAGAGGCATCAGCTACATACTTACTGTAGAGGGTAAAAGAAAGTACTGAATGCTCAAATACTAAGTGAAGGAGTGTTATGGAGAAAACAATGCTCTGATAATGTAATTAGAGACTTATAGCCTAATGAATATGCAAAGAGATCACCTGAGGTTGCACATATAATTTTTCTTTGGGTGTGTCTGCAGTCTAGTCAACTTTTTTCAATTAGTCATTTTATTAGACATAATAAACCTAAATGAACATTGATGATTATTCTCTGGTTCAACTTTTGGGGTTCTGTAGAAATATGAATAAGAAACATCTTTCATTGTCACTTTGTATTTTATGCAATACAATAAGTCCTTGCTGGTATATAAACTTGAAATAATTGCTTGGATATAGTGAAATATATTTCTCTCTTTGTTGTAATGCATACTGAAACTTTTAATGTTTTTATATTAATGTGTAATTTCCAGTAAGGTGTCCTGTACTGGATTTCATATTATACTTCCATAATGAAAGTACCTTTTGTATAGTCCACTGCTGTTATACTTGCAACAAAAGATGAAAGAGATTGATTCATAGTGAAAGACTGCATTTACACTGAATTATAGCATGGATTATTCTGTTGACTTATAAATGGGAAAGAATGAGTGTATATAATACATTTATTAAGTGTATAATAACTTGGAGTTCATTTATTAAGTGTATAATAACTTGGAATTCTTGAACATCATGGCATGATTTCTATACCATGAACATGGTATAAAGAGCTGTCTTAAACCTGACAAAGATCTGAATGCAGATACTGTGTTTATAGCTAGGTACTATTACTACAGTGGTGGTTCAGAAAATACTACATCTTTGCAACTTCTCTTCATCAGCCACCATTTTGGAGGCACTTAGTGGTAGAGAAGGCTGCTGTGGCAGCAGATCTGCCTGCAGTAAACTGGCTGGGGTATGTGCCTGAGCCTCTGAGCACTGCGAGCAGGAGTGGTACCTGTCTTGCCGCTTTGCTTTTTTTCCTTTCCCAAGCCTGCACTTTTTTACGTGAGAACTGAAATGTGAGAATGTCCAGGCTTTTGGTGGACTTGTAGGTTCTAAATCCATGTGAATTTTTAGATCTTTGTTTATGAAGTTGTTTAATTATGAGTAAAGAAAGAGCATTGCTAGCAATGCCCTGTAGTCAGGCCTGCTCGCATGGAAGAACCTGCCCATAAGCAAGGTCAGGCTCCCATTGGGAAAATAAGATTCAGCAAAAGGCAGCATGAAATAAGTGGGATCAGCTTCTGTGACTGTCAGAAGCAGATGTTCCTTAAACAGAATTTAAAGCTCACGTGTCTGTGAGTGGACTAAAAGGGAGAGTCAGATGCCCAGTTCTCAGTAGCTAAAATGTCCCTCTGGCATATCACTTCTGTTGATGTGAGAACATAACTGAGGAGAATATTGGAGGGGGCTGGAATAATTGTTTTAAGCCACTTTTATGGTTGCCCTCCAGCAACCTCCTGATATAGTGAAATTCATCAGGGAGATCGCATGAGGTGATTGACCTTGCTGATAGGGAACTTGCTGCCCTACTTGAAACAACAGGGATAGGAGTGTTGTACACATCCTGTTAATACCATCCATAGGGCATGCAATTCTTTCTTCAAACCTTGCAGCTAATTCAGGAACACTTCCAGTGCTGACAGGTTGGGGGGACAGCACAGCACTAATGGACTTGCAAACATCCAGGACATCTGTGCCACCCCTAAACTTTAACCATATCTGGACAGATGGCTAACACGTCTCTGGCAGTATGGGCTGTTGGTTGTCAAAGGGTTGCTGAGCCATTGTCAATCCTCTCCTGATTGTTGCTAAGGTACATGAGGTAAACTCCTTGTACAGCCTAGTGAAAATTTCTTCTTATTTGAAAGTTTTGGGCACAATGCATGTCGCTGTGTGTCCATTTGCAGCGTGGTTGCACAAGCACAGCTTGTTCTTGTATCCTCTCTCAGTTGCTCTGAACACAAGCTGTATCTCTGTCCTCAGACTAGCATTTGAGGCTTGTCATGGTAGTTGCTTGTGCAGAAGCAAGGAAAAGAAATATTGGCTTCATAAAAAGCAGCAGTGTTTAGTTCTGGTAATTAGGGAGGGTAGGACTGATTTCCATAACATGTAGCAGCTTATACCATGCAGCTGTAGCCTGTTGCCAGGAAATGAATTTTGCAAACCTAGACCATTTCTTCGTATGACTGCAAGATCAAATGGACAAGTTGTCCTGTAACATCCTATGAGTGTGCTTAGGGAGTAGTGCAGTGTCTTGTGGGGCTACGAAACGGGATATGGCTACAGTGAGCTGTAGAGCTTGTCATGGCTGGTGCCCATAGTGCAGCCCAGCAAGATGAAATTATACTATACTGGCAAAGGGAAATGCAGTGCTTATCTGATGGCTAGCGTGCAGTACTGATGGTGTTAGAAATGCTTTAGGAATTATAAATGCCTTTTCTGGGTTTAAGAGACCTTAAAAGTAAAACAAAGAGCTTTTCTTTTTCTCCCCAGCCAATGTGAACTTGCACTTTATCTGCAGTGGAGTCTTAAATCCAACATCCTACTGTATTGTGTTTCCCTATAGACAAACAACTTCCTTATCGGTCTTGGTAAGAGTAAAATAACCTCCAGTATTCAAAAGGCAACGTTCACAACTGGCTTCTAATTTCAAAGCCCAGATCTTGTTTCCTATGAAGACTATCAGCTAAAATTATTATTGGAAGACACAGCAGCAATCTACTTCCACTGAAGATGAAATGTTCCAGCGTGAAATTTTATTTTATGTTCCAAAGATGTCAGCTGCATAGCAGGCATTGTAACTTGCAGGAGGATGTTGAGTGTAACAGCTGATACACTTTTAGAGTCACATATATCCTTGTAGGCCTTTTTTTTTTTTTTTTTTTTTTTGGCCTGGATGCTGTGCAGACATCACAGCTGCTGTGGTAGTCATCACACAGTGAGTAATGAATGTGGTGCAGCAGAAGTGGGCCTTGCCCAGATGGTGGCACAGAAAGCTGAACTCCTCCCATGCAAGCACTGACCGCACCTGCCCCTGTCTGCCTTTCCCAGAAGGTTCTCTGTAGGTTGTCAAGGCTTAAGTAATTTCAGTTTATGAGTTTATGACACAGATTTGTTGGCTCATGTTTTTTTTTGGGTCTGCCTGCTGTGTCTGGTAACATTTTGCCTCGTGAATGTGAGGACTGCATATCAAATATATAGAGAATGGTTATGCACTGGGTTTGGGTAGTGGCAAGCTTAATATGGCTTCATGATTTTGCCTAAAAGAAACTCTCTGTGCAATTCTATCATAGAAAACAAACAGCCTACAGCTGGAAGGATGAAACGTGTGCTCTGTTTCTGCAACAGGTCACGGAGAGAAAGTTGTACAAAACTTCTTGGGTAAATCAGTAAAATTATTTTGATGAATTTTAGTTGTATTGTAAAGAATCGTCTTGGTAACCCACCTCACATCAACCTGGCTCTATGCGTAGTGAACGACAGTGATGGACCAGAAGGGAGTGTGGCTGAGTGGTGCTATGATGGTTTTGGGCTGGAAATTTTTGGGGTGGGAGATCTGCTGATGCAGCCATGGGCAGTGTGAGTATTTCACTTTCGATTTTATCAGTTACACATGGAAATGCTGTAGTACCTCCTGGACTTTTTTTTTCCTCAGTGCCTTCAAAATACAAATTACCAGGACTGCTTCCCTGCTTTACTACTTTGCTTTACACTTTCCGAGACTACAGCAGGGTTGCTCTGACTTTGCTTTGCAACAGCAGAGTGGTAAATCTGGCCTGATCAGTTACTGGATGATGTCTGAGTGTGGGGCTGTTATCATTGTAATTGTCTGAAAACTGACATGGTGAACTATCTTTCCAAGGTTGGGTAGCCCATTTTAGCTGAAAGCACATTGACCTAACATGGTCCTCGGAAAATGTTAGTACTTTATCTGTCTTGGCTTAGTCAAGACCGTAGGTGGCTGGTTTGGTAGGTTTTTTTCCTGTGTGGCATCTGCTTTTCGTGAGCACTGAGAACACTGCTAGAACAGGCCTCTGTAACTCTGTTTTAGGGCAACATTTTCTGTTCATGGCAATTTTAAATTACTTTAGCAAAAGCAGCAGGGTTGGACCTGAGCTAGAAAGCATCAGTAGTGAGTTTACTGCTGTGGTGCAAGCCAGCTTCTGAGTACGAACCTAGGGAAGCAGTAACAGCTGTTGCAGCCTGTCTAGACCGACAGTGACTGTAACTCATAGGCAAAGAGTTGATTGTACATGGTATTGGCTTTTCCCCATGCCTCCCGTCTTCTCCCCTGGTAGCCTTCCCTCCTCCAACTGTTTTCAGCCCAGTATGGTTTCCTGAGCTTGATGTACTTTATCTAGCCACACAAGGCAGGTTCCCTTTCAAGTATGTGTTTGCTCCTCCACACCACCCCAGCTCTATTTAAGTGCCTCCAGGGCATGGCTTGGCTCAGATTGGCA
Source organism: Pterocles gutturalis (assembly GCF_000699245.1). NCBI lineage: Eukaryota > Metazoa > Chordata > Aves > Pterocliformes > Pteroclidae > Pterocles > Pterocles gutturalis. The sequence goes on along the minus strand of NW_010133931.1, from coordinate 61,263 downwards.
CCATTTGTTCAGATGTGTGAGGAAATGCTGTGTACCTGTGTTCTGAACTGGGTCTTCATGGCTTCATTTGCTGGACCCTACCTCCAATATCAGAAGAGACCGTGAAGAGCATTCTCCACCCTCACCTTCCTCCTTCCCATTTTTTTTGCCACCTGCTGCTGAAGCCATCACTTTCCCAGGCTGAAGGATCATAACCTGCCCAATTGACCCATACCTCTGTTCTTCCCTCTTGTCTCTTCTGAACCTTTCACTTGCTGAGATAAGGGGGCTAGTCTGAACTGCAGTCAGGGTCTGGAAAAAGCGTGGATTTATTCAGCAGTATAATGTTGTTTTCTTTTGCTCACTGTTCTGTTCTTAATAACTCAATGGGTTTTTGACAGTGACCAAGCACAGTGCTGATGTTTTCATGGAACCATCACAATCCCAGGCCAGGCTTTAGAGAAATAATGGCTAGGAGTACTCCCTTCTTCCTCTGAGGTGAGAGAATCTGGTCTTTCATACAGTGGGGATACTAGAGTCATACCTATTCTGAAAAGAATTTGGACCTAGTACTTCAGAAACAATCATCTGAACATTCTGCAGTCTTCTTTAAATGGTTTGCTTGTAATATTCCTGTAAACAATACCATGCAAATCTGCCATAGCTGCATCATCTTGGATGTATCTTCATATGGTTTTGCTTATGAAACTGCATTTTTAGTTGTAAGAAACAGTCTAGCAATTGCATTCAGTTATGCTATACATTTGAATAACAAAAGAAGTTACTGTTATGTATGTCAGCAGATCTGAGCCCTATGAGCTTCATGAGCCCTCTTTTTTGCTTATTATCAGCTCTAGAGAATCACCCTCATTCCAACAGTCCTGGGAATTTATGCTTGACTGCATTTGCTGCCAGCAATAGAAATATTTGGTATTATGGAAACACCTACTGTGTAGTAGGCATGAACCTGGGGTTGTGTTTTCTATAGGCTTATATGAGGGGCTTAAACTCTAGGGTGTTTATTTCTAAAAGTATATCTAAACTTCAGTTTGATGGATGGGGGCTAGAAAGAAGCTTCCAGTACCAGCAGAGACTGTGCTTAGGCTGTCCTATGTCATGTTGAGGAAGATTCAGAACTTGAAATGCTGACAACTGTTCTCTGAAACACTCAGCAACTGGGCACATGGTTGTACCTGCATTGCTGCTGTTCAGTGCAGGTAACACTGTAGTGCCAAAGAGCTGTAGCCATGAGTGGTCAGCATGGCAGGATAACAAACACACAATTAGATGCCTAATTTGTGGTTGAACAATGGCATGATTGATTACTAGGTGTTTCTCTCTCCCTCTAAAATACATACATATAAATCTCATATATTAATCCCTCTAAGACACTTAAATATGAAATATTATTATTGTACCTCTATTAATGGTATATTTTTGATGTGTTTCCACTGTCTATTTGCTACTTACCCATTAAGCTTGGTTGAACTGGAAACAGAAATAGCTTCTAAACAGGAGAAGGAGCGTTTCAAGATAGGGAAAACAGCAGAGGAAGATTTAGTAAGGATGGGTGGCACTTGTGTAAGAGTAATGAAAGCAGAAAGTATACAAATGGTGAAAAAAAAGGTGAAAATTAGTTAGAGGTATGTGGTGAACCCTGATGGCATATATGCAGCTAGGTTTGCAATGGCAAAGAAACACATATGTTTGTACTGTGCGTCTATCAGGTTATTTCTCTTTTTCTTCCTTTTATTCCACTGTAACTCTTGAACCTATTGTCTGCAAAATTTAACAGAGAACAAGATGTCTCAAATATATTTCAGTTCCTACAAATTTAACAAAAATCAGGAGCTGGGTAAAAGAGAACAGCCTGATTAGTGCTCCCTACTGAGAAAAGGCAGCTACATGTTGGCTCACAATCACCTCTGCCAGGCATCAGCCAGCTGGTGAATGAGCACACACATCCTGCACTGGCCAGTCAGCCAGCACACATGTAGCTGTGAAAACATCATGGCCCATATGTCATTTGTGTGGCTGAACAGTGTGCTGAGAGTGCTCGGGGGTAAGTGGGTTAAGAAATCTAGGACATAGAATAGTTAGGAATGTCTGTAGGAAACCAGGCGTTGCATTTCCAGTGGCTCATGGAACAACATGTTGTTTTAGTAGTAACCAAGATGTGATGTTTTACCTCTTGTCAGCTAATGTACACTTAGAAAGCTTTTAGATATGTAATCTTGAGAACCTCATGGTCAAGTCCCACATGATAGGAGAGGCTCTGAAAGCACCATTGGAGCTCCTGCTCTGGTTTGAAGGAGGAGGACAAGTCACTGTGTTGTAATTGCAGTGGTGTCAGCCAATTTATGCATGATGCATGTGCATTTTGCTTTTCACAAAAGAAAATGGTATTTATCTAGACCTAAAGGGATATGAGATATTTTCAAATTTTCTCAATCTCTTTGTGGAGATACTGCTAAAGGAAGGGTGGAGAAATGGAGAAAAATGCCGTAAATATTGCCATTAGCCCTTTTTTTAAATTGAGAATGTATTTTCTTCAAATGGAATTTTTGAGTTCTTCTATTAAGATCTTTAAGATCTTATTTTTTTAACTCTTAATGTATGCTAATTCATTTTTACTTGAATGAAGGAGTAAGAAATTTGGCCAGCATATTTTTGAGGAAATGCACTTCCCATTTTAGTTACACTGATGCAACTTTTCTGTGTAGCTGCTCTCTGTGGCATCAAGTTACTTTCTTGTTCTTTATTCAGTTTACCCAGATAAACCGTTCTTATTGGAACAGTATGTTAGTGATGGTAAGATGATTTTAATGTAGAGAATGGGGGGCAGAGGGAGGGGGGTAACTCCCTCATAAACCTATACATTCTTTGAAGAACTGTGAGGGAACCAGAATCTGTGAGGACTTCCAAAGCAATAGCCTCTCTGTCACTGCCACTCTGTTTCAGGGGCTTATTGACCGCTCTCATACAACATGCATCTTCACTCTGTGATGTTCTCATGTTTGTGCTAAAATGCCAGTTTGTAAAATCAGTGTAGTGCATGTTCCAGTCCCTGGTGCACTCGTTGAATCTGGGAATCTTTGTGCTTTGCTGGCCAGAGTTGTGCTGGAGAGAGGAAGCGAACCTGGTGGTCACTGCAGAGGCTGTGGGGACTCCAGCCCCCTGCTATTGGGACAGTGCTCATTTGTGTGCTGATGGTGATCCTTATTGCTGTGGTCATATGGGTGGTGATGCCATCTGGGAAATAATGCCATTGGTGTCAGCTTTTCTCAGCAGTGCTAGGAGATTACCAAGCACTTGGGAATAGCTGTGTGAATACATGGGAAGTTGTTCCTTTACCTTTAAAACTAGTGTGATTGTGAACAAGATATTACTCTGGCTTGCAGATTTGTTAATGATAGTTCAATTGAAATATACATAAGTTCAAATATTACATGAAATTTCAATGCGCTTGATTTTATGATAATTTGTCTTATGTTGGAAGTTGGAAGGCATGCTTTATTTTAATCACATGTATATGTGTGAACAGGACGGAACATACTCATCAGTAACATACTTAACCTGAGTGAGAGGTGGTTTGCTCTTATGCATGTGCCATGCAGTGGTGTATTTCAAACTACAAAGGACTGTAAAATTAAAAATACAAATTTCTGCAGAATGATGGCACCAGAAAGACATACTGGTTAATGATGGGGCTGAAATATTGTTATGGTGGAAAGGCTCTATCTTTGATAGCTATAGCTCTTCTGGAAATACAGCTGTATCTTTCACATTTGAGCTTGGAGAGTGTTTGAAAAATTACATATGATGGAACACAAAAGTCTGAATTTACAAGTGCTGTATTTGCCCAGGTTTATCCATTATTTTATTGGAAAAAGCAACATGTAGCAAAACAAAGAATTTTTGTTTAGCAGAATCTTTACATTGTAATTTTCAAATTGAATTAGCAAAGATATTAAATAAATAGAAATTGACAGATTGTAGTAGAGTAAAAACATGCAGAAAATGCCCTCTCATTATTTGGTGATGAACTACTCTATACGTACATCCACCATGAGGGAGTGTCTGGGCTTTCCCTAAGACAGATGAACAAAAGACAAGCAGTGTGTGTAGTGTGTGGTCATCTCTGCACTTCAGGGAGTTTTGGAGATTCACTTGATAGTACTGTTTCCTGTGTTAATGATAAAGGTGCTGAGGCACTGAAGATGGATTTTGGGGGACAAGGGCTAAGAAGAAACCATAACCTTGATTTTAAGAGAATGTAGCACTTCTTTTAACAATAGCAAAAATGACTTCATGTTCATAATAATGCTCACATTTGGCCAACAGCGTTGTACAGTCAAATACCCATTAGTCTCATTCAGTTAGATCTTCTTTGTTTGCTTTTTAAATCTTTTTAAGGTTTTATAGTGTTGTTTTTGACCACCACCGTAGATTACATTAAGAAATTTCTCATTCACTAAGCCATGATCCTCCAAACCAAGGTTATGTGCTATTGTGCTACTTAATAGGTTTTAAAATTCTTAAAACATAAGGTTATAGTAATGAGGGGAAGTCAAATAATATGAATAAAGGTATTCTGGATGGAAGCTGATCCAGAATGACAAAAGTCATGCTATGTAATTATCCTAATTGGAAACAGTAACAGAAAAACAGCTAGGCAAAGGGCATTACTAGAGAGGGATGTGGAAAGGATTTTTTTTGTTAGGCCAGCAAGAACAAGTTTAACTGAAAGCAACAGAAAATCCCTATGAGACTGGTAAATGTGTTTGATGTTTGAGATATTGAAAGAAGGGCTGTGCTCTGAAATGATGCTCCTGTTGCTCTGGCTCCTGTCTTGACTTAGAAGTTTGTCTTTTGCAAAGTACTGTATTTTTTTGTGCATTTTTTTTTGTGGGGAATGGAGTAGACATGTAACAGTATTAAAATCTCCTACGGTTGGGCAGAACCTAACAAAATTAACTACAAACTATTTTAAATCTGCTTTATCTTTGAAGAATTATGTTATTAAATAGTAAAGAACAAACACTTTCAATGAGAAATTTGGAATTGGTACTCAAATCCCTATCAAGTGAAACTGGTAGGAAAACCGTGGGCCTCACTTTGTTTTCCTATTAGAAACAGCTGGAAGAAATGCATTATCAGCCTCCACTACTTCACTGATGTAAAACTAATAGGGAAGAACCAAGCAGATACAAGCTTTCTAAGCCTTCCTGTGTGGGAAGTCAGAGGTCAGCAAACTGATGCTCTATGAACTGATGTCCTGGGTAACTCTTCAGCCACTTCCTTACGTAAGTAAGTTCTTCAATTTGTCTCTAGCACAAATTTGCAAATTATTTTTTCCTAAAATGTTGTTAATATATTTAACAACACTGATGACAATATAGAGGGACATTATATGGCCTGAGACATTGTTTATCCTGTGTATTTGAAAGATCAGTGCTTTTCTGAACCTCAGAGAGATTTTGCTTAACACAAGAGCAACAGGGGAAGAGCTAGCCACACAGAAAGAAAGATAAATGGCAGGAAACTAAAAACAAACAAAACAAAACAAATCCACTCAGCAGCCTTCCAGCCAAAAAACCCCCAACTCTAACCCAGACAACCACACTATGAAGGGAAGAAAAAAAACCAGAACACCCTAAGTCCTAAACCTGTGTTTCCACTATTTTAAAGGTATTTACAAATTAAGTTATATATATATACACACCCCTATCTTTTTTCTTTAAACCTTTCTTGTCTTGGAAGAAATAACTCTCAGTTGGGTATTGCAGTTTGAAGAGACGTAAATTGTATCAGCAATATTTTATCTTCCAAGAGACTGTAATTTTAGATGAACCTAAGGAATGACAGTCAACCATTTAATTGGCATTGTGTGCAAGGCACAATGTACACACTAAAGGTGACCTTGAGGTCTGCAGCTATAATTACCATTGACCAAAACAGACTTTTCTTTTAATCAGCCCCCTGAGAAATTATGTTGCAAGGTTAAAGGATTACCATTTTTCAAGAGAGATATCAATAAAGAATGAAGACTGCTTACAATTTTACAGTCTGTCTTGTCTCTGCCATGCTTGAAATCTGATAAGAGTTGGACCGCTGAAGTGTGAAAAAGACCTATATTCGATACTCATTCCTACTAAAAAAAGACCTCACACACACAAAAAAATCTAAAAAAAACCCCCAAAACCCAAAGAATTTTAAAGGTGGGAAGAGAATACATTAAAATATCTTTTAAATACCTTTAAGACTTGATCACAGTCTAGTGAGGTTTTTTTTAAATGTAAACTTCTAAGGAACTGAAGTGGAAAAAATTGCTAGAAGTGCAGGAGTACCCTTTGATGCCAAACTGGATATAGTGACAGCTGAGATAATTTGAGGTGCCAAATTCACAGCTGTATAAATTTAGGAAGAGATGGGTCGTGGCAACTTTATGTCCTTAACAAAGGCTTCTTGGCTGTAAAATGTGCTTCCCTCCTTTCATGGGGGTTCACATTTGGTTATGATGAGAAAATTCTGGGAAGCTCTTTACTAGATATTTTCTAGTGTTGAGATAAAGGGTTAATTGATAGCCTCCTAGCCTCAAGTTAGTATACATAGGCTTGAGAAAATACATACTGCGACAAGTGTCCTGTGCAGCCTGAGCACAGAAATATGGTTAAAATCATGTACATAAAGAAAGTTACTTCTAGCTTGGAATACAGGGCATTAGGAGGAAGAATGCTGGAAATCCTTCCACCTTTATGTAACTGTATGTATAGGCCCTATGCAAATGGGATCTCTGACAACTTCTGTTAATTAACTGAAAACCTTTTAAGTGGCTCCTAGATAATTTTGTGGCATGGCTTGGTTCACATAAAATGGACAGATCTAAACATCATCTAAAATGAGACTGCATCTTCCCTCTGTGGGTTTTTTGTTTTCTTGGTTTCATACATTGGGATAATGAGCATGATAGTTATCTGAAAGAGGAGGCACATTAACACTGTGTGCTGAAAACCCTTCCTGCTCCTTCCAGGGAAGCTGTGTCATCTGGATTCTAGAGCAGCAGAGTCATTTCTAGGCTCTGGTGTCCCTGTCGCAGTGTTCAGATGTGTGTTCTCCAGCAGGCAGGGGTTGTGCCGTGCCACCATGTGAAAAGCACAGGGCCACTGCTGCAACGCTGTGACTCTCTTTTGCTGCTGGTCAGGAAACCTGCATCTGCCCTCTTGTTGTTGCTGTCACCCTTCATTTCATGTCACCTGCTTCCATCTGCAACGATGTGTGTGGTTTAATCCACTTTCCATAGCAGGATAATCTAACACATAATGTGAGGCTCTACCATGACTTGTTCATGCAACAGTTAACACAGTGAGGCCTCAGATTAGTGTAAAAACTGCTATCTTGGTGGAGACTGGACACTTTGCTGTGGCTCTCCAGAATTAAATGCACGGCCTCTGTGTGGATCTTAAGAGTTAAGTGCAGTAGCTGTCAGTCACACATCCTTGTCACATGAAGGGGCAGTGCAGCTGAGTGATGGGCTGCCTTCCTGCAGTGCACACAACAATAGCACTGGCACCTAAGGGGCTGCTACAAGGGGCTGACATAGGAAAGCACAAGTACTGCAAATTTATTTATCTGCAATGTGGGAAAAGTGTGGTTCCTTGCACTTTCACCCCTGAGTATTATATATATAGGCCATACCCAACTGGTCTCTATCTAATTTGGTTAGCATCTCAGTGATTCTCAAGTTACTTTCCTTTACCCCCATCTGATTTTCAAATCAACTGCAAGATTCAGGATGTGATAGGGAAGAATCTTAAATGTTCACAATGAGCTCAGCTTTTCAACTTTCAGCAAGCTAGAAATACATTTTTAAGACAAAGCATGGAAGTCCTACAAATCATCAGTGAATGCCTGTGTTCTCTTTTGCAGGAAGTATGCGTTGGCTTACACATCCCTCTCTGTACAGAGTTCCCTAGCAGTCTTGCTGGACAGTTTGAAAGTGATTACCTTGGTAACGCCACTTCCCACAGCCAAAAAAGCTTCAGGCAGCTCTTAGTATTGCCTTTGTGCTCAGTGCTCCTGACAATTACAGTGTAAATCCCTAATTATCCTGCTTCACAACAGCTTTCCTCCTCTCCTGCTGGAGCTCTTGAAAGGGTGGAGTAAGTAGAATAAAACAAGGATTTACATCTCTGAAACTTGTTCAAAATCAAGTCCTGATGACAAACTAAAACGCATTACAAAAGAAAAATGTTTTGATTATCAGTTTCCTGCTGCTACATCCTCCTGTTTAACACTAGTGTACACACACACACACACAGACACTCTCTTCCTTTAAATCTCAAATGGGAATATGAGTATGATGCCAATTAAGAGTATAATACTCGAACTACTGGACCCAAAAAGGGCGTGGCTAAGTGGGAGCAAGACAAAGTGGTTGTCTGGTTGTGTTTTCTGAGTTCCTCTTGTGGTCTGGTTTTCAGGTTGAGCATCCGACACTGTATGGAGGTCAAAGAAACTGTACCTACTTTATGTTTTTGAAAATCGGGTGTTAGTTATTCTGCTGCATCCTATTCCAAATATGCTGTCCTGCCTCTGTCATGGCAGTGAATGTCTTGCAGTCAGTCTGACAAATGTCCATTTGTTCCAGGATTGTAAAGCTACAGTTCCATAAGGAAAGCTGCAAAGGTGAGGAGATCCAGAGTTTGTGACCTTTAGCTCTGAGGCTGCAGTGAGATGCACTATGCTCCTCTCAGTGCTATTTTGCCCTTGTTCAAGGCTTGATATTGGACACTTTCTTAACTTATATTTGAGACTGGTGTAATTGCTTTGCAGTTGAATACGAGGACTTACTGTATCAATAAAAACAAACAAACCCCACACTGAAGTAGCTCTTGCAACTGAGGAAAATGCTTCTGTGTGATATAGACTTTGATGTTCTCTCATATTTAAATTATTGTAGCAGAACATGGAATTGTGTTTCAGGATCCACTGGAGATATTCCTTGTGGAGAGAGAGCAGGAACCTTTTGTTAGCATGCAGTTGTACTGTTTACATAGGTAATGTCTAGTATTATGATAAAGAAAAGCTGTTAGTATTTGTTAGAAAAAATCCTGCATGTCTTTATTAGAAAGGCATATGTTTCTGTTAGGGAAGCAAAGTGATTATTATATGCTTCTTTTGTTGTTGACGGAAATTCCATATTCAATTGTGATGTGTCAAGTATGAATGTAAAAGATCTGCCATTGACAATAGCTGTATACCGTATATCCTGATGACAGTGAAGCCAAATTCATCTGCTGCATGTCTGTCAATATTTGCAATTGTTTAGAAAGTTTCCTTGATGGACATTTATATAAATAGTGGTTCATTGTTGCTTAAGTGGATGTCACCTCCTGAGACATAATCTCCCAGGGGGGAAAAACAATCATGGCAAACCTATCATTAGTCCACAGACTGAGGGACATTAATTTTCTTTTTGTTTCACTGTGAATACCTATTCCACGTGCCTGACACTGTTTTTTTCACTTTCTGTAATGTACAATTGCAACTATCTAGTTTGCGCTGCTTCTTAGCACAGTTTGGGATGGTCACGTTTTGCACATCAAATCCTTCATACAAAGCAGAGAGACATGTATATAGATAATTTTTTTTGGTGCACAATGGTTGTCAGAAATTAACAATACTCTTTTTTTTTTTTACCCCTGTGAAATACAAAGTCAAATTTTAAAATCAAGACTATGCAGTTAAAATGGTAAGATACTAAACACTTCCATGAAATTCAATAAATTACATGGACTTGGATTAATTCACAGTTGTTGTTCACAATTCAGATACAGTATGAAAGGGCCACCATTATGTTCAGCTCATCCTTAGCAGCTTCCCTTTCTTTCCAGGTCTTCTGCCAAACCATTCTAGAGTGCTGACAAGAGCCATCTGTGCTCTTTCTCATCTATAAGCGAGGCATCTGTAAAACACCAGGTTGTTCAGTATTGAAACCTGCTTACATAGCACAACAATAGGTCATATATTTTTGTATATGAGCATTTATTTAAGAAAGAACAATGTTTGGTTAATAATGTCTCACTGTACACTTTAGCAAATATATCTTTACTTTGCTCTGCTAGGTTACTGATAGGTTTAACCATATGCTTGTCAACTACTGTGCTTCACATTCACTACATGTCCCTTTGAAAACTTATCCAAATAAATGTCTTTGCTCCTCAATACTTTTGTGAAACAAAAAAAAAAAAAGTTTTGCTTCTGGCTCTTCTAGTCTTCCATTTTTTAAATTAAGTGTGTTAGGAAACATCTCAAAGGAACTTCCATCTACACAAGTGGATTTTATTTATAGAAGAGTGGAGTTGGTTCTCCTGCAGGAAGGACATATTTATTCTGTCAGAAACAAAGAAATAAGCAAATTAAAACAAGGAAAGGGTCTATTTTGGCTGTGCTTACTAATTAAAGAAGAATTAAAAGGCAAAAGATGGGTAAGGGAAGGGAGATCAGAGTTAGATTAGCTGTTTGGCTTCAGTTTGTAACTGTTTTTCTGGCTCATGGTTAGGAAATCCTCTTCCTGTGCCCCTAGTGTCACGAAAGAGCAAGGGGAGAAATCTGGGGGTCACAGATGTCTATGGAAATAGTATTAACTTCAGCCAGCAAAGACCAAGTTACTTAAAATGCTCAAGAGAGGGACTGACCTTCTGTTAGCCCAAAAATCCACAGAGAGGGAAGAACTGTTACGGCAGTGGGATGCTTGGAAAAAAGTGTCCCAAGACCATCTTTTTTGGTTTTGTGTTGTGAGTGGTTCAAGCTTTAGGAGAATGAATTATGTCCTAACAAGCTTGCCTGTCAGTCTGTGACACCAGTGACATCCAGCCCTAAAGTCTCTCCTCCTCAGCCTGGTCTACTTGCTACACTGGGCCACGGGCCCTCCTTGCCAGCTTCAAGGCACAGGCACTTGGGAAGCAGGACTTGGTTGTTATCTGTCCCTGCCTGACTCACCATGTAACATGTTATCAATTTGTGGGTCACTTCTTTCACTCTAGCTTGTCCTTCCCACTCAAACCACCACAACTTCCAGACACCTGAGGATTTAGCAAATAGGCTGCATGAGGGGAAAAATACATTGTTTGAACTCTCCTGTTGGTAGGAAATTTAGTTCAAAGGTGGGCATTTTGTGTGCCAAAGAGGTGTGATTTCTGCATTTCTGTACCTTGTGATGCTTGGGTTTCTTTTGCAATGGTTTTACTTACAACATTTAATAAGTGAACAGTCCTTTAAAAAAAACCCAAAACAACAAAATTAGAGTTAACAGTGGTTTCTTTGCGTATACATCTGTGTATATGTGAGATTAGTTTTGTCTAAAGCTATCCAGGAAACAATTATTAAACAAAATTTAAAACAAAGCAAAACATGTTTGTGGCTTGATTATATACAGAAGCCTCTGGAGCACAGCAGAAAGTGGAAGAATAAATAGACAAAAATGAGACTGGACTGATAGGTAATCATAGCAGTATTTGAAAGAAGGGTAGTTTACAAATAAGTAGTGTGTTGTACAGACAGGACTAGGGTATTCTGTGGGGGTCCTGTGATATTTGTGCTGTCCTGTGATATTTATGCTTGGCCCTGTGGGGCTGTCAGTACCGGAGTATCTGGAGTACTAGTGCCTCTCGGCACTCCTGCAAGTGGAGGATGTCCTATCCCACATGACAGCTGAGAGACAGGAGAATGTAGTTTATTCAGGGTTACCCAGGAAGTCCAGCTGTTGAATTCCTGTGTCAAAAGCACTGGAATTAATCTTCTGTTGAATATATATCTTCTATATATCCTCTATATGCCAACTTCTAGACAACTGATATGTAGGAGAACAGTTTTGCAGGTTGCCAGATTTTGGAGTGTGACATGGCACATTAAGAATGACCCCTGCAGAGGGTGTTTATTCCAGTTCCCAGTAGCAGGTAGGGCTAGAGGAGGAATTAGCCTGCAGTGCACAGCCATGGGAGTCAGGTTAATAGCTTCAGTCCCTGAATGCCCATTTCTTGAATCCACTCATCTGCAAGAAATCTTTTTGCCACTGCATCACCAGGGATTGTCCCAATCAGTGCTGCAGTTATCGACATCAGTTTGCAACTATATACAAAGACTTGGTGGGCCTCATTTCAAAAACCCCTCTTGTACAGCAGGTAAAATATTAGCATTTTTAGAAGAGTAACAGTTGAGCAAAAGTCCTATTAAACACTTTATAAACTACAATAGTAACTTATTTTTTCACTTGCTATTACTGTTTTGTGGTACTCCCTCTCAACAGTGAGAAATTCACATTGCAATGTGTTGGTGCATGACTTGTCCTAGGATGTACTGTCTATTGGGTTGTGGCCCTAGATGAGGTAGAGACGTGTCTCATAAGTGGCTTTTATCAATAAACTAACTCAGAGGTAATATTCCTATACTTCACCAGTTCTTTATTGTTTGCTTGTTCCATTTGCCCTCCATCTCTAATATTAAAAGAGATGCCAATGACAAATAATTTTGGGCAATACTCTGTTACTGGTATTGCTTGTATGCCAATAACATTTCTCTGCGATGCAGCCTCAGGGCTTGTCATATCCCCCTCCCAGTGCCTTGCAAAGAATGCATTGGATAACAACAAACTGCAGTGGACTGTGCTCGGAGCACTAATGAGGTGCTTTGTTCTTCAGCATCAGTATATATTTCATCTTGACCTTTCATGTACAGAAGTGGAGTTTTAACTAACATTATATGCATCTAAAAGGAAGTGATTTTTTTGATGCAAGTGTAGGTACTAATATCCTAACCATAATGATTTCATTATGTCCTCCAAACTTGGCATCAAACTGGCTTTGGGGGAAATGGACACTTTGAATGTAAAGTAGGAAATTACCAAAGGGAACTGAGGATGCCCTTCTGAAAGTGTCATAAAGATGCTGTGACTTGTTAAAAGGAATGAGAGTGTGATACATGCTCAGCCATGGCTTTTTAAGCTTTTCCTTAATACTAAGCAACCCTGTTGAATGCTAAGGCTGCATTTCTTACAAGGTGAATGTAACCATATGATAAATGTGCAGTAAATATAATTTCAGTCTTATCCTTTTTTGTGTTTTCTGTGTATTTAAAAATAAAAACTCATTGTACTACTTAAAAGGCTGGTATTTTCAGACCACAGCTCTGGGTGTGAATGAATGGGGAAAATATGCATTTTGACTCATAAGAAAATTATGTGTCTCCTAATGCTATCAAAGTGTCAGATCAGCTGTTGGAAAAGTTGAGCATTGCTATCTGTGTAAAAGGATGCTGTTCTGAGTGCTATAAAATACATCAACTTGCTCAAGTTGTCTCTTTTGTTGTATTTAACTATGTGTATATACAGGCTTGCACATGTTGCTGTACACTTGTGCTGAGAGGTCAAGATCTTAGAAACAGTGTGGTTTGTGACATTTCACAATCCAGCTGATTCTCAAGATAACTTTGTCTTCTGCCCAGTTCAGCTTATTGCATAGTGTTGCTTTTGCCAGAAGAGTAAAACTGCCTGCAGAATTCTTGAGCTCTGGAGCAATGCCAGATAGTAGGTAGTGGCCCAATCTGAGGTTGACAATGATCTGCAACCCCAAGGAAGAATCTCAACAATGTAAAACTTTATTTCTTTGCGTGTCTGAGTTAAAATGCAGCTCTGCTTCGCTCCAGATTGATACAAGTTTCATGGATTTATTTATTTACACTAGTGGATGTCCTCACTTCCCCATCCCTTCCCTGTGTGAGTCAGAAGGTGGAGATGAAGGGTGCTGCCTGCAGTACAGGTGCTCGGAAAGAAGAGTTGCTGGTTGTGCCTGCTGCAACTGCAGGAAACATTTTAGTGTTTCTTCTTACCCCCTGCACTGTCCATCTCCTTGTGCTCTGCTGTTGCACTGCCGTAGACAGCGCTCTCTTACCAGAAAGTAACTTATATGCAGTGTTAATAACATGGGTAGTACCAGTGCTTGGATGTGAGTGGGACATGGGATAAAGGATGGAGACTAGGGGGCCTTCTGCCTTCTGATGAATCTCTGCGCTGAAACTGAGATGAAAAATTTGTTAGTTGCTTGGAAAAATGTCTCCTATGTCTTTTTTGCTGCCTGCCTGTATTATCAAGATATTCTTTTGGAAATCAATGCTAATGCTTTCAGAGCAGTACTTCAACGTGATCTAGAATCCACATGTAGGCTTATGATTTTGCCTCAGCTATGTTGCAGACACATTAGTGCAGATTAAATAGAAGAAGATAAAAGGCAAGTTGATGCAATCATATTTGCAGAACAATAGAAGTGAGAGCGATCAAAGGCAACCATATAGCTGGGTCACTTTGGCAGAATACTCCTGACACATAGCTCTCTTCACTTGAGCTGCTTTTAGCAGTTTTGCAGGCTCTTTGGAGCAGGAGTTGGAAGCATGCCCATGGAAGTGTTTTGCCATTATACATTATTTTTTATTTACTGCTCAACAGCTAAGAACCAAAGAGTAGAGCCTGTTCTTTGATACACAGCTGACTTATTACACACATCTTTAAGGTCCTCTCATCAGCAGGAGTTACACTTCAGCCAGTCCTGAGGTCTGAGATATTAACTGCCTCTTTGGTACATGACGGATCTTTTGAAGCTTTTGAAGCCACTAAAGCTGGAAGCACCATCAAACCTCCAAATTGTTTGTAGTGTGTCTAATAGTCCATTAGAGAAAATAAGAAGGTTAGGGAATAACAGTGAAATGTCCAAGACCTACAATTGCTCCTTGTTGAACAAATGGTGTTGCACTGAAGCCCCTCAGTTTTCCTCCCTGCAAAGTAGGGGGTTGTTACCCTCACTTGTAGAATACTTTGAGGCTTGCAGCTGAAGGAGACTGTGGAAGTGTTTGGATTAATTACTGTTTATCGTGGTGTTAACTGTGATGGTTACCACTGCTACAGTCTGATATAGGTTCATTTATATGATTAAACAGTTCTATTGTCAACAGAGATTTGAGCTGCAGCTTAAATGTGCTGATGTATTGAGACAACATAGAAACTTTCTTGTGACTTGCTGTGGCACAAACCTCTTGCTGTCCTGGATTTCAGTGAGGTTTTACTTAGTGAAACAATGTACTCTAAATTTGAGTAGCTGATCTGTTTGTTTTTGGAGGAGCACTGTTCTCTGAAATTTTGAATATACATACGCTTAGATGTTTTCCTAACAGCCAAAATTAGTCTGGTTTAATGATGGTCAAGACCAGACCAGCAGGTATAGAACAGACATTGGTAAAAACATTTGAAGGATGAAGTGCCAAATGTTACAACTCAAGAGAGAGGCTCAAGAGAGACCTTGGCGATAAAAAGAAACTCACTGTTTACTTGGCCGTTTCCTTACAGAAACTGTGAGAGTCAGTAGCTTTTGCAAGAAGGAAAGGACTGATGGGCACTGGTGAAAGCTGAGCTGCTGCTTGATTTATGGCAGTCATCTGCAGCACACTGAGCACTGAGGGCTGCTGAGGTATCATGCTGCTGGCGTTAGCCAGGGAAAAAGGTGAATGGTCTGGTTTTGGGACAGACATCTTCTATGTTTTCTAAATATGACCCACAATGCTGTCATCTTGCTCTGTCCAGGAAGAGAGTTTGCTCCAGAGAAATCTTGTCTTGTTTTGATTAAAGACTTTAATGCCCAAAAGGAGACAAATGACCCCTCTTCTCATCCAAGATGTATATTTTGTAGTAGATTGGTTTTGTGACAGTTTTGAGAGTTTTCCTTCATCTAGTTTTTTATTCTCTCTCTCCCTAGCTATTTTGTGTGGTGTTTGGAGATGTTCATTAATCATGGCAGTGTTGTCATTTCAGATGGGTTTGGTGAAGCATCCAGCATGTTAGTGCCTGCGAGCTGGCTGCTTCCTGCTCCAGCCAGCCACAGGATCCACAGCAGTCTGGCATACAAATAAATAGCTTTACCTTCCCTCATTGTACAAATCTGCTGAGTGGGTCAGTCTGACTTCTTTCTTTCCTTGTCTTCCTTCCTTCCAGCTTTCACTCTGCCGTGCCTTTGAAATACACAAGAGATGGTGTAATACCAGTTCTACAAAATTAAAAGAGACGAGAAAGAGAAGTGAAATGACTTGTCCGTGTTCAGGAAATAAGTAAGGCAAGAGAGAGAAAACAAACTCCTTAATTCACAGAGCCTGTTTGGCAGAGCCAGCACAATTCCCACTCTGACAGCTCCTCTCTCTGCCTCTTTACCATTTCTTTCCTGTACACATTTGAAGAAGGTTTCAGGACTGCGTGCTTCCTTCTGCACTGCTTGATCTCAGTTTTCTTCTGTAGTAACCAAATTGTTTTCAGATTCACAGGTTCTTTTACCTCTTTTTTTTTTTTTCTTTAGCTACAATTCAAATACCAACCAACCAATGTCAGAATTGTTACTTGCTATGACTACTTCTGAGTACCCTCAGCTGCTTTCTTGTGTAGGCTAATAGAGGTGCTTGAGAGCGAAGTCTAGTAATACAGTTTCCTTTCTTAGTAGATTTAATTCCTGCCTTAACCTGTTCACCTCCTCAACAGCAGTAGCTGGGAAGCCACCCTTCCGGTTTAAGTTTAAAGACACTGAAGAGGTTACTTCCATAGCATTGGAAGGTAACGAAAGATCTTTTGTTGCACAGGTTACCAAAAATCCCTTTTCAAAAGAAACTCAGTGTGGACAGAAGTGATGGGGGAGAAGGAGGAACGAGCCCTGAACTTAATTGTCCTTAGGACTGTAGATGGCTTCCAAGCCATGGACTGATCACTGATGTTGTGGAAGGGTTATTTGAAGGTGACAAAGATTTTTTTTTTTTTTTTGTCAATAATATCCAGAAAATTAACTGTGTACATTCTGTTAAAGTAGGTGTGGACTAGATTCACCAAATGCAGAACTTCAATCTATATATGGACTCATTCCACGCTTGCATACCTTTTGAACACGTTTGCATACATTTTGAACATGGGGTGCCTGACACATCCCGATCTCAAATGAAATGCTGCAGCATAACAATTGGGGCATGCAGCAGTTAAGAAGACTAACAGGCTAGAGTGCAGCTATCATAACCTCAGAGCATGTCACTCTGAGCAGAAAATAGGTACCTAAAGCTATAAAGTGTCTGATCAACTGTGGGTCTGTGCTGATGCATAAGTGGGTCCCTGTATGTTGCAGTGCAGTATTTTCCAGACACTCTATTTGGCAATTGCTATTGATCTGGACTTGTTCATTAATTTTTACACTTGGATGTTGGCTACACAATGGTGTAATACACTGATTTTTTTTTTTTAATTTTAGTCTCAATTATGTGTTCTCTTCTGCTTCAGAGTGTGCTTGTATAATTTGTGTACCTTTTTAATGCATAAAAGTGGCTTCACAGTTAAATGTTTTCCTTCCTTGCCAGTCTACTACTTCACTTGTCTTCCTTAGTGGCTCTTGTTTTGAGGACAGGAAGGAAACAGATGTATAAAGTCTCCATTTTATGCATAGTTAGTTATCCAAACCCACTTTGCTTTGTCTAACAGTTTCATGTTTGTCACTAGCAAGATCCCTCAATCATAATTTGATTTTTATAGATGATTTCCAAGAACTGCTTTACAGGCAACTTTTGCATGTCATTTAAGATATTTTCGTGTCAATCTTAATTGACATTCATAATCTGTGAAAGAAAATTGTGCAGCTGAAGGCTCTCTTATACTTCTAAGGTATAAATGTTACATCACTCATTCTTTCAGTGTTTGTGGTGTAGTGTTGGTTTTATTTTTTTTTTTAATTTTTTGCTGAAGTTTAGCGGAAGCAGTATAAACAAGGTTTCTAGGTAATGCAGTTAAGTTCAGTGTTTTACTGCAGTGATTAAGATAGAGTGCTCTATCATGTCTGACTGTATCACTCACTGATTTCCTTTCATTCCCAGATGTGAATTCTTATTGTACCCTTTGATGCTTCCACCCACTGCAATTCACTCAGCTAAAGTAAAGATAAAGTTTCTAGAATCAACCATATTCTGTTTCATGATTGTTCTAAAGAAAAATCAGTGTCTCTTTCGTTGGGTATTTAGGGCACCTCAAATAAATAGCAGGTCACATTACTAATCTATTAGCTCTTTGTCTGCCATGGTATGCACAGTTAGTCATGAAATATTCATGCAATTCAGAAAAAAGCTGGGGGGGCGCGGGAAGGCAGCTCCTAAAATGAAACCACAGTATCATAAGGTCAATCAGCTTGCTGCTCTTAGATTCAAGCGCAGGTCAAGCCTTTCATCCTAGAAACTTTGCCCAAGAATTATTTACTTTCAGCTGTCAAGCTTGTTAAATGATTACCTAAGTCAATAGTGTGCATTTTCTTTATTCACTGGAAGATTTTTATAAATGACTTTTTTTTCCCTAAAGGATTACATTTTTACAGTACATGGTTCCCTATATGTAAGCTTTTCACAGAAGTCGTAATCCGTCTTCAAATTAAATCGATTGGCAACTCCTGTTGGCTTCAGTCAGAACAACACAGCGCCTGTCTGTCTTCGTGCATTTGAAGAAAGTCCATTCAGCAGTAGAAAGCACATTCAGTGGCACATAGTTATAAGATTACTGGGTTTAAAAGAAGATGAAGCTGCCTATGCTCGTCACTACAAAACTAGATGTACTCTAGCTGGGGTTCCTACCCCATGTCTTCATCCAGCCCTGAAGAATGAACAAATGGATGATAAAAGAGGAGAGAGAATCTAAATTTTAAATATAAAGAAAACTAAGAAGCTGTGTTAAACATATGCTAAACCTATGCTAATATTATGTTCGTTATTATAATATCAAAGTACCTTCTTCTGTGTACTAGTGATACACATTTTTTCTGTTCTTGTGCTTCCTCATCAGTGTGAAAAATGTGTCAGGGAAGGTTTCAGTTTGAGCATGATTTTTCCTCTTTAAATGCATGTATGTTTTAGGGAAGGTGAGAAGAATCCAATTTGTAATCTGGAGCAAAAGGTGATGAGGTTGGCTTCAAGGCTGGTTGAAGGAAATTAATTTCATAGATTCAGGCTGATGCTTGTAGAAGCTTGTGACTTTTTCCATAATGTCAGGTGAACAAAGTGTTGCCAGTCATCTTTATTTCAGCACCTCATTTATTTTGATTAATCTGGTTCAAAGTTTTGGAAATTTTGCAGACTAACACCTGAGACCCTGATTTTATATTTATTGGCCAGTATGTTGTACTCTGAGGATGCACACTGCAATATCTTGTAGCACTTGCAGGTGTCTAAACACGTCTGGATTTTCCACACAGTCCAAGACAGCAATGACTTTCCAATTCAGGCTGGAGAGTCAGACTAATCAGAAACATTGACTGGTGATACATAAAATTGTGGAGTCATAGGGGTGTTGGCTGGAAAGGACATGTAGTCCAGCATCCCTCTGGAGGCACAATGATTGCCAGTGGGCCAGCTCTAGTTTTGTCTAGCTACATCCTGAAAACCTCCAAGGATGATGATTTAACCCTTTCCAGGTTCTCCAGGGTGACCTCCTGCTGGAGATTTTCCTTTCCCCCCCCTCCCCCCAAATATTCAGCCTGAATCTCCTAAGCCTCAATTTCCAGTTGCAATTTGTTGTCCCATGTTACACTATTTATTACTAAGGAAAGAGTTAGCTCCATCATCTTTGTAACTGCCCTTGAAATAGCTGTAGGCTGCTGTTAGGACCTTCTGTTGCCTCCAGCTAAGCTGAGACTAAACACATTAGGAAGGACAAAGTATTTTGTAGGCAATTTTTACTGTAGTAGAAAATATATCCTGTGGCACATGCCACATATACACATCACCAGTGGCTGTTGAAGCTGGTGAATCATGGTAGATAGAAGTGTGATCCATAAAACATGAAATTTCCACTGGCTGCCAGCCAGTGTTTTTCATGAACAATTTAATGCTCCACCCTGTTAGCAGGATACTCTGCCCAGCAGCAGGGTCAGGAAGTGATACACGGATTTGTTTTTTGAATAAGAGCCTTCAATGGCATGAAAAGAAAATGTGTCTAAATCCAACTGCCTTTGTGCATCCTCCAGCGGAACTGACACATTCCCATAACCTGTTCCTTTTTAGTTAATGGTATGTGCAATCCTTTGGTCTAACACTCTACTATTAGAGATGGAGGAGCCATGGGGAAAGGGAGCTGGTGTTGAGTCCAGCTACAGCGTATTATTTCTAAAGAATTGTGTAGAGTTAAACATGTTTGCATTACCCATTTCCAGGTAGCACCTGCAGTGTAGTTGCTGTGATATTTATGGATAAGTATAAAGCATAGTTTCAAAAGCTCTGGCTAAAAAAGATCTGCCACATAACTTACAGCAAATCATCAGACCAGTGCAAGTTTTTTGGCCTCCTGTAAATCCTTAAGAGGTAAATACAATGAAGATTTAGATATTCTGAGGTGTTCCATTTATCTCAAATTACTGCACTGTATAAAAATGCTAAAGCGAACCCATCTGCAATACGTGTTGCTCTTAGGAAACCAATGCTGGTTAAAGAAATGTTTTCTGGGATATTTAGATACTGCTTTTTTCATGGGAGGGGAATTGTCCATTTCTTGTGCTATCCCATTGACTGTGCCTTGCAGTAAAGCATTCATGATTTTGTAATACGGAAGTTTAGGATTTTTAGTGGGAAATACCCTTTTTGTTGCCAGGATGTGGAAAAAAAATACGTGGCACACTTTGAAAAGATGATTTTGTATGTAGTTATACAATCAGGATTTCCTTCAAGAAAAGGCAGGTTTAGGAGATTGTAAAAGATTTTTTTATATCTGTGTTGACTCATAAACTGAGGTGCCATTAACTTTAGAAGTACTGTACGTGCTGTTTCTCTGCAGTCTTCTACTGTTACCATGAAATAAAGATCAGGTACTGTGCAGCCCACTGAGGTTGAAATGCCAAATGCTGTTCGCAGTTGCACATGCTACTGGATAATGGCTGCATCAGTCCCTGATGCTGGGAGGTTGTGGGGACCTGCACGACGGTCCCTGTGAGAGCCTGAGATGCTCACCTCGTTGCAGCGTGGGACGCTCCCTCCCTGGGTGCTGCCACTGGCACACAAAGCCCCAAGCCCTTGTGTACGCTACTGTATGGGGCTGGATAGATCTCTGTAAGAAAAGATTGCAGATAAAAAAAACTAATTATATGGTTATGTCACACAGTGCAAAACAATGAATGTTTTGGGTATTATCTTACAAGCGTATCCCACAAAACCAAAATGAGGTGCAGCTTTCTTTCATAGAATCATAGAATAGTTTGGGTTGGAAGGGACCTTTAAAGGTCATCTAGTTCCAACCCCTCTGTAAAGAACAAGGACATGTTCAACTACCTCAGATTGCTCAGAGCCCTGCCTAACTAGACCTTGAATGTTTCCAGGGATGGGGCATCTGCCACCTCTCTGGGCAACCTGTTCCAGCTTTTCACCACCCTAGTTGTAAAAATATATATGTATATTCCTTATACCTAGTCTAAATCTACCCTCTTTCTGCTTAAAACCATTACCTCTTGTCCTATCGCAACTGTCCCTGCTGAAAAGTTTGTCCCCGCCTTTCTTACAAGCCCCCTTTAAGTACTGGAAGGCTGCTCTAAGGTCTCCCTGCAGCCTTCTCTTCTCCAGGCTGAACAACCCCAACTCTCTCAGCCCTTCTTCACAGGCAAAGTGTTCCAGCCCTCTGATCATTTTAGTGGCCCTCTTCTGAAACCCCTCTAACAGGTCTGTGTCTTTCCTGTGCTAGCTTTTATTCCACCTATACAGGGGTGCATCTCCACTTCAAGTTCTGTTTAAGTCATTTGGAGATATACTGCTTTGGGATGCGGACTCCTAACGCCTGTTGGAGGCACTGGGAGAATTGCTGGTGCATCTGCATAGAAAATTTCTGCCTTTATTACTATAAAGAAATAGAAACCCCCCATGCATTGTCAGGGACTTGTGTGTTAATTATCACTTTTCTCAGTTGAACCTGGTCCATGGTAACATACCAATAAGGAAGTATTAAACCTACAGATGAGGACAGGAGCGTAGCTGATTAATGATTGTCATGATTCTTCTAATTTATAGTTGGAATCTGGAAAGGGCACTAACTTGCACATTGGTAGAAAATTTATTTAATACTCCTATATTTCCTTTCTTTGCCTTAGATGATTTTTCTCTGTGTCTGATTTTTAAGGGGTGAAAATAGTAAAATATTACACTTGGGAATATAAAGGTCCATATTCAATGTTTGATATTATTACAGAATATTTAGAAATTGGTCTTTGATCTGTTCTGTACTGTTTCAAAGGTCAGGTCTAAAATCAAAGCTGTGCATTGGATATGAGAGATATGAGTTCCTTTCCCAGCTTTTCTACTGATCTGCAGATTTCTGATGTTGCTGAGGACTTTCCAGTTTCACCATCTCTAAAGTAAGATATGATACTGGTTTCCTTGGCAAGGTGTTTTGACAATAATGAATGTAAAGAGTTATTAAGAACAGGTTTTTTTTTTCTTTTCAGAGAAGTGACTTTTATTTGTCACTGAATGAACATATCTTGTTTGTAAATTTTGCAACTTTTCTTTCTCCTCTGATGGAATAATTTTCATTGACGGTTTTCAAAAGGTATTTAATTTGGCATGAGATTTTTTTTTTTAATGTGCTCCTGGTGTTTTCTAGTCAGTACATATTTTCCTGTAGTTATGTTTTTATTTAAGGAATAACAATGGAGACAGCAGGTGTGGTGTTTGATTCTGGTGATTGATTGACTAGTTAAGTGCTGCTGTCTATAGGAGGAGTTAAGGCCATTTTTACAAAATTGAAAATGAAAGAAAATTATAAGGAGGTGGATTTTTGTTTAGTGATTGAGACAGCTTTTGCTGTGTATTTTTAGAAACTTAATTTCCTGCACAGTAGCAATTAGATTTCTTGAATTATATTATCATTCTATTCAGTTTAATATTATAGTTGTCACTTACATAATAAGCCTTCCATATGCAGCTCTGATACACTGAGCCTTGCTATTTCACACTGGGAACATGAAAGAAATAAATATCTACATCTGATTTCCCTGCATGTCCAACAGTCTGCACAGTAAGTTTTCAGATCTAAATGATGGAACCAGCGTGATTTCTAAATAGTAAAAGATATCCTTTCTGCTGACTACCAGTGAGCTACACTAGCTCTCAGGAGGCACATTTTAATTCTTGTTGCTTTGTTTCTATTTAGAAATTCCCATGTCCACAATGACTTATGCTGGGAAATATCAGTAGTTTTATGGTTTTATTTGTTCAGATATGTTTGTACATTAGTGTTTAATTTTTTACTTAGATTGTACACAAAATATAAACCAACATATTTCTTCAGCATGAAGACGTAGTCAGAATAGGAAAAAAGGGCCATGAGACATGGTACTACAAGGTAAATGATAGGGGAGGTTTACTAAGTGTTGAGTTAGTGCTGTGCTACCTGTGCCTTCTCTTAAAAATATGTTTAACAACCTTTCCTTTAGTGGAGGTCTCAGATTTGTTGCCATTGGGAGTTTTGTAGCCTCTCAGCCATGTCATGCCAGTAAAAGGAAAATAGCTCAGTTCCCAAGGAGCTAGAAGGAAGAGGAACTGATGTGGGCAAGCTGCCCAAAGGTTTCAGCTCAAAGCTGGACAGAGCTGCGTGCTATGACACACATGAGTTTCTCGGATGGCTGGGATCAGGGAACTGAAACTACATTAGCAGGGATTGGAATGCTTTGGAAAGTGCTTTCCTAGAAGAGAGCACGTCCTGTGGAGGCAAGGAATACCATTGCCACTTGGAAAATTATGTAGAATGAGTCCATTTATTTTGACTTGTAGATAGGACCAACCCAAGTCCAGTACTATTCATAAATTGTAGCTGAGTATACAAATTGACAGTAAAATGATCCTCAGTTCCATTCTCCAGACTTAAAGAAAAAAAAAAATCCCCACAAATGTCAAAGCAAATTTGTTGTCTTTTTGCAATGTAACATTTTGACAGAAGGCCATAAAAGAAGTGAAAATGAAGGTAAGGATGTACCCTGTGCAAATTAATTTACACCACCTTCAGCAAGGTATGCGTATCCTCAGTCAAATTTAAAAGAGGTGCATCTAGAGAGATGTACATGCGTGTGTTTATACTTATGTGTAAATGAAGCCATCTTTAACTTGACATGTTACTATTTCCGTCCACTTCAATGGAACAACGGTGTATTATAGGATGTGCACGATTAGGATTTAGACTATTTCTGAGATGCTTTCCTTGAAATAAGAAAATCAGACTCCTTGTTTATTTGGGGTTTTTTTTTTTCAATATGCCATGCTTGCTCACAGTAGTCGGCAGTATCAGAGCATCTGTAACGCTGGGCTCCTGACAATAGCGCACTTCCCAGCCAGCTCCAATTTAGGCAGGACTCTGGTGTGTTTCCTGTTCTAGCAGTGCCTGGTTATTTCCTTTTTGTGCTTATTAGGTCTTGTATGCTTAATGAAATTATGCTCATTAGAGACTCTAAAATGCACACTACTGCCTGTCTGGTATTGTTTCTGATGATCCATGGAGTTTCTCTTGGGTTTGAACCCAAACCAGAGAGTGCCAGTTTCCACACATCTGCAGTTGTGCAGGGCCCTGCTGCACTGTGGGGCAAGAGCCCCCAAAAGACTGCTGTCCCCCTCTCTGTGACAGGGACTCTGCGGGGAAAACAGGGGCAAGGAGACCTGGTGGACAAGGGGACTTGCTGCCTGGCAAATGCCCAGAGGTCTCTCCTCCCTGTTTGTGTGGTGGGAAGTTGGAGGAGCACCGAAACCTCGGAAGGGGAGCCACGGCTGTGAGCTGAAGGGGCTGTGCACGGACACTGGTGTGTGCCTTGGCAGGCGAGGCTGGTCTCAGGGAGAGACTCCCCAGCCTGTGTCAGGGATCCGGTGGCGCTTTGCGGACGCCTGCTCCCGCCACCCACTTGCCTTCCACAGGCTTAGCCTGGTTGGTTGCCCCCTCAAGTACAGCCAGGCAGCTGGTGCTCGAAGGTAGAAGACAATGGATGGGTTCAAGCTGCAGCATGAGGGATTTCAGGAAAATCAGGCACTCAGTTTGAGGCTTGGCCTGGACATTGAAAGTAACAATGTTTGCGCCTGGAGAAGTAGGCTTGTTGGCTTCCAAGGCAGCTACTTAGTCACATTATCTGCAAAACATTCTCTGTGGTTTTTTGAAGACCACGTGACTGCTTGGAAAGGGGGAAGTGTTGATATTTTTAATGGAGAGAGGGCTAGTGTATAAATAAAAGGAATAATTGAAGAGTCCACGGCTTCCCTGCCAAATCAAATCAGATTTTTTTCAGGTGTTGTCTAAGAATTATTGGTGTATGTGCTATGCCTGATAGAGGGACACCGTCCTCATGGACATGAGGACTAGTGACCACGAATCAAAATGAGCAAAATGTCCCGTCATAAATATGGTGCAGAAATGGTTTTCAAATCAAAGGGCCATTTTGTTAACCAGCTAGTCTGGACTTCATGTTCCACAGTAACTCCTTGTTTAGCAGCAAAAGCTTCTTAGGGTAAAATCATTGCTTCATTCATGACTCCTACCCTTATATGAATAAACCCTTTCCATTTAACCTGCTTGCCTTGCAGCAAAATCACTTCGTTTTAGGCTTTTTGAATAAATGTGGGTTGGAATGAGTGTTTAATTAAATAATGAGGACCTCTGTTGCTCAACTGTTAAATAAAGATCAAGCTCCATTTGGCTGCAAAAACTTTTCAGACATTGCTTAGCAAAACATACCTTATTTTTGAAAAGGCATCTGGTATTTCTGGACACGACATTCTCTGCTAACTCTAACTGCCAGTTTCTTTCAGTAGTGTTTTTATTGTCTTTCAAGACTTGCTAAGCTGCCTTGTGGTGATTTATGTCAGTAATGATAACCAGTGGTTTGGAACAAGGTATAATTAGTCAGTTTTTCATACATCCCATGACTAGGCGTTGTCTATCTTATTCCCATCATATATTTACGAAGAAGTGTCTCCCCAAGGGACTCTTTTTGAGCAGGTGATGCCTTTTCAATTTTATCCTCGCAAACAATTAATCCTTTTCCACAGTTCTTTCTATAGATGACAATAGGGTACATGTTTCTCCCCCTCACAGTTTTGTATATGTATGTCCAAGGAAGGAAAAAGGACTCACTTCAGTTTTTAAATGTGTTGTGTGTTCTGCTTTAGCTCATTGTAAGTAAGGAGTAATCTCTTAAATTCTGTCCCCTGTGTGCAAGGAGCAATGAAAACAAAAAGATTAAAGTCACTTATACTGTAGGATGGTGCTTAGTGATAGACCTTTGCAAACAGAAGCATATTTCTTTTGGTAGTAAGACTGGGGTCTCTTTTTTCCTTTGATCTTCATAAAAAAATTAAGAATGCAATGATGAATCAGTGTTGCATAAATGAAATTATAGGTGGTAAGTAACATTAAGCAAATTGTATGTCAATGTTTTTATACACACTTGTGAAAATTAGACTCTAGCTCAGGTTCTTTTTAATTATTTTAGCTGTTTATATCATTCATATCTGGAAAGTATGGAAGTCCTGCAAGACTTGTGTGTTTATTTAGTTACCTACACATGAAACATTGCCAACTCCTGGCATTTGGAATATGTGACTCAGGCTTTCAAATCACAATGTTGGTTTAAAAACCTGTGCATTTTAAGAGACATTTTTTTGGTCACAGCTCTCATACAGCACGTCTTGAGAGATGTATACCAGATCAGTGTGTTGCTGGGTCTGTCATACACTCCTGGACTTCCCAAGGCTGCTCTTGCTTGTTTTCCTATGTTTGAGGAGCAGCCTTTCAAGGGAGCTTCCTGAATCCTGCTCCACTTCATCACTTCTTATGGGAGTGGACATTCATGGTCTGGCTGCATGTTACGAGATTGCCCAACCCCTTCCCCCTTTGCTTTGTGCCTCTTTGTGCCCTTCCTCTCTCAGGAGTCCTTACCATGCAGCTCTCTGGGGACACGTGTTGGCTAAATCACTTAGAATGGAGCTTGAAACATTTGTAAAATCTGTTTTCTCTGGTTATTACAAGAAACCATGATAGAAACACTCTCATGCAATTCTCTGTTTCAGTATCCTCAGCACTCTTGAGCTTTCTCAGGGCTAAGGTCAGAGTCTGCTTGTATGACTTGGATTTTTTTTTTTTTTTTTTTTTCTGTGGGTGCAGTCTAAGTCATGAAGCAAGCCTGCGGACCTTACCTACTTTATTGTTTAAACTTCTGGTAAATTAGCCTATGAGACTAATAGACTAAATTTCATGTGATAGCTGTGTGCCCAGCTTGCTTATTAAATGGATGAGATACTTCATCAGGACAGTTTCTGGGTAACTATGCTTACTGGGAATTCACACCAGAAAACTTGTCTGACCCTGGATATCAGTGGATTTACTAACAGATGATCTGTTTCAACGGACTGGCACATGCTGGGGTACACTTGTATAAAGAGCTTAAACTGAGCTCAAGCCTGTATCATGCCTCGTATCATGCCTCTATACACATATGCTACTCCTGCATGATATGAGTTAGACATCACTTGCAGGTAAGGAAATAAGTGAATTTAAACAGCTGCTAAATGTACTGTAATCTGAGTTCACTTTCTGACTTCTCACTAAAGTGCACAGGAGCATTTGCTTGGTAAAATGACAGTGGAGAAGTAGTTTGGGAAGCTGAAGGGCTGCCAGCTGAGCCCAGGGAGGCTGGACCGCACACATTCAGTGCACATCACTTAGTATATTAGCAGGCACATCGTGAATATTTGGGAAGGGAGAGCAAAATTGCCCAACAGCAAAGCCGCATCCCTGTGCTGTCTGGTACCAGCTGGAGGAAGTTTGGTTATTAACACTATATGTTACATATTATTGGCTACAAAAGCACACTTAAAAATGAGGTTTAAAATAAACCCATAGAAAATAAAAAGTATTAAAAATTTAAATAACCTTCCTAAAGACTTTGCTTTCTTCTATGTAATTCTCCTTTCTTGGAACTTGCTGAAGTCCATGGTTTTGTTCTTGGTTTGCTTGGGTTTGTTTTGGTTTGGTTTGGTTTTGTTATTTTTTTTTCTCCTTTGAATAGATTAAAACTGTCTTCAAAATTTTTTCTCATTTGCTGAAGTATTTTATCTTTAGAGTATTTACAAACTCATGATCAGCAAATTGACAGAGTTTTCAATCAAGGACAAAAACTCCCACTAGCCAGCCTTTTCTGATAAAGAACTTTATCTGTACTTTAGCTTTCTCTTTTTCTGCTTAGATGACTCCCTGCTTAGCTGAGTCATCTTCCAGCATGGCTGATTACCAAGCTTCATCTTGCATAGTACTCTGCACCTAAATCTTTTCCTCAGCCACTTGTTGGCTTAGCAGGGCCAGGACTTGCATTGGATACAAACTTTCAATTCCTTTCTCTGAAATTGTATTTACATATGTTTTGTCATTTGAAATCTCATTCGGAGTTAAAAGTCTATTTTAATGTTTACATGAACATCAAAAAGCTGGCATTTTTTTCATAGCTGAAGCTGGAACCAAGCCAAGTGGGAAGATAGTAGCATATTTTCTCACCATTTCAATCTACTCTCCCCTCCAATTGCAGGGGTGAGGCAAATAAAACCCAGGAATTGTTGTCCTGGATCTCATCCTCTAGGGGAATGTATCTGCTTTGTCGTTAGTTTTACTGAAAATGTGGTGTCATTAATTGATATTGTA
>NW_010133931.1:11848-32524 GCF_000699245.1 Pterocles gutturalis | reverse complement strand
GAAAAAATCCAATTTCATCAACCGGTGGACTAGGACAGTACAGTGCTTCTGTTTAGGCTATCTTCTGTGCCGTGCTCCACTAACACTGTTAGTAAGCTTTAAGTACCACGCTGGGGAATAATATTAAACTAAACATGGGGCAAATAACTTGTTTGATGGTAACATTCAGCATGACCTTGAGATAAATAGCAGGATGTGCAGCACTTTGCTTACAGCAGCCTGTTAACTCAAACTGCAGAACAAGTTACTCCCACTTTTCAGTAGAGGCAAGTGGTAAGTGGCCTTATTTTAAAATATTTAAGCATTTAAAATCAAAGAACAGTTGGGAGAGTGATAAGCAGTGACCTAAATCTTTGAACTGGAACTTAAGTTCTTTTGAAACTCTTTCACACACCCCCACCTTCGTTTTTTTGTTTTATCCAAGGACTGGCGGGGGCAGAGGGAAAGCAGCACAACCTTGAGGAAAATGTTATTAACTCAGTTAAGCTTGGGAGGACTGTTTGTGTTGTTGTTGCTGGTTTTTTTCATTATCTGAGCACTCAGATAATTGAGAACTGTCACAAAGCTCAGATGTGGATTCAAACCCTTCCATAGTTTTAGACTAGGAAGATAGATACTGGACTCTCTGTGGTGCCCTTCTGAAGCTGAATATGTGAATACTTCACATTTCTTCTACAAGCCCCCTTGCAAGGTGTTTCTTTCACTGGCCTCAGCGCTTTAGGGAAGTAGGTGTTGTACAAAAAGATTGGTAGCTGTAAAACAAACTCAGAAAAAATGTTGTGAAAGAAAACTTAAATACACAGCAGCAGTGTTGCAAAAGTATTGACGTATGTAGTGCACCCAGATTCGGCTTCAGTCTGTCTGTCTGGTGTATGTTTACCAGCTATAGATTTCATTTGTATTCTGCAATGAACACTTTCATTTCAATAGACTGCTGATGATCCAAGGCTGGCTGTTAACCTTCGGACAGCCCATTGGTAACTGTGAGAAAGGAAAACCCACAGCTAGCTGAAAAGAAGCAGCTTGTTAACATATAAAGAAATGTGAATTGACTCTGAAAGCTGGATAGCTAAAATCTTCTAATGTAGGAGAGTAGTAGATTTTATTTTCATCTAAGTGTCTACTTCTGGGAAAAATGCATTCTCTTGGGCCTGGCTCTCCTGGCTGTGCCCTCTTTCAGGTTTGTGACATTGTAAATGAGCATGAAGTGTACACTGCTAGAGTGGTGTAAAACAGCTTTTTATATAATAAGGATCTGGTGTATAATTATTTATTTTTTTCTTTACTGGACACAGAAGATACTACTACTAATAAGAAACCAAGGTCCTGATTTCCTTGAAATCAGTAGCAAAAATCTTGCTTGACTTTCAGGGGGATTAAGATGTTGCCTCTTGTTTGAGAATATCTGCAAGGAAAGACCAGTGCTTGACTATCTCTCTTTTGTTCTTCTGATATTATGATCTGGCATGCATGTCATGGAAGATCTTGCACGAACCTCTTCTTGTTTCTTGAAGCAATGCATCTTCCTTGCAACAAAGCTCTGGTCTTGGTTTGATGTTGCTGTGAATTCTTGCTAATGGTGTGGGTTAACACACTCAACAGGAGAGACAACCAATATTGTAACATGACAGGATGGATTTTCTGTGGGTTCAGTGCCACAGAGTCCTGTAGAGTCAGACAGCTTAGAAAATTGTACAACACCCCTAATTTGAAACAGTTCAATAGAAATGTGTGCTTTCTGTTCTGCTGCTCCCCCAGAACTCTGTTCATCTTTTGCTGCTTTAGACAGACTTCAAAGGTTTTGTACTCTACTTAAAACCAGCCATGTTTGGCCTTTTGCTATTTGTGCTTCAGCTATTTCAGGACATTGCCTTTACTGATGAGTTCTTAACTTAGCCTTCTTATTCAAATAACTTTTTTTGTAGATTTCCTCATTTCTGGGTTTCTGACTTCAAGGCACCTGTGTATATGACAGTGGCAAGTTGAATGTGATTTACCAATATCTTAATTTGCTTTGAAATATTTTGAAACAGTGTGTTGACAGTCTTTGCTATTGATGCAATTAATAGGATCACAGTTCTACATACAACTTGTATAATGACATATCTAGTCATTCTTGTATAGTTTCAGAAGGCAGAAGTCTTGTTCTCTGTAACTGTTGGGTGGGTTTTTTTGAGTTTTTCTTCTACTTGCAGTATAACCTCCCACTGAAAGACTGTTGAGTCTAAATCCTTTTGTAAAACAGAAGTTTACTTTCTATTTTAGAGAAACAGTCACATGGAGGCTTTTCAGTTTCTGCAAGTAAAGGATGGTTTAATTATTCATCAAGACAATTATTTGTCACTCAAGATCCTGTGTTTCTTGGCATCTAAGAGAAAATATAGAGAGCACATTAGACTTTTTTTTTTTTTCTTCTCAACTAGGACTCTGCAGAATAAAAACCAGATACTGGAAAGTCATGGAGAAAGATCTTGCCCTGATAAACGTTCACAGAAAGCAGTTACTAAGCTATGCTGGTTCCTGGGATGCAAACACCTTTGCATGTGGCCTCATCCCTGGGAACTGCACGGGTCAGTGAACACTTGTCAGATGTCTTTTGCTGGTATCTCGGACAACCTCACAGTGGAACACCCTGTTGTCAGTTAACAGTTCTTCTGAGCCCAGGACACTGCATGATTTCACGCTCTCAACTTGCTACTAAATCAGGTTGTACACAAAATGTTCAACTAGCATTGATGTGCTTGTGAGTAACTCCCCACTGTGCTGGATGTCAGAGTGGCTTTGGGGCTTGATGGGGCTCCTGGCACCTGAGCCACTCTCATATGGCTGCTCTGGAACACTTAGTGTTGTTGTTTGTGGATCTGCTCTTGAAGTGCCACAACAAAAGCCTCTTGAAGAGACTGGGCAATATTACAATATGATCAAGCTAAACCACAAAACCCAAATGCACAAATATGTGCTATTAACGAAATAGTCTAATGTCTAAAGTACCAAACCTTTGGGCAACCACTCCTTTTTTAGTGCATGCATTTTGATGTGATAAAACCTGACAGCTCTTGCAGAGCCATTATAGCCTAGTACAAAACCAAATACTTTTATTACAAAGGCTCATGGCACCAAAAGACCTGCGATGGCTTTCTATTAAATATGGCTGTGGCACATGTAGTTTAAAAAAAATGACATTTCCTTTGAAACTGCTCTAGCTCATATATACAAGCCACTGTCCTAAATGTGATTACACAGTCAAGATATTTTTTTCCCCTTAGTAGTGCAGTCTGCATTGTGTGAAGTTGATAGTTGGTACTTAGAGCCAGTCTTTTTAAAGTCTCTTTCAGTTTTGAAACTTTTAAAATATTCTAAGACACTTCAGCATGCATTATACCTGTTTCACAGTTAAGAAAGCTGAAGTACAAACTGAATGATTTGTCTGAGATCACAGAATACATCAGTGGTAAATCTAGGAAGACTAACAGTGTTAAAACCAGTTGTTTCATAGCTCACTTAATGCATGTTCTCCTGTGTTACTGTGTCTAGAGGTTGAAGTACAGAAAACACTTGTTCAGTTCAGAGGTGGAGGACTACAGAAGCAGCGTTTAAAACTACTGTGTGTTTTCACTATTCTGATTTTATTCTGGACTGATGTCAAGACAGATTACTTGGTTACTTTTTGGGGGGGAAAGAAGAGGATGCAGTCTTGAGTAAAACGTTGAGGTCAGTCAAAAGAGGCACGACTGAAGCCATTTGGAAATAGGAAAACAGAAAAGTTGAAACAACCGATCCTGTTGTGTAGCATGGCAAATAGGGCCCTCATGAGCTGAGAAAGGCTTGTGGGAGCAGGGGAAGGGAGGAAAGCATCATTTCATAAAGCAGCTAGCACAGCAGTGTTTCAGCAGATTATTTCAGGGAGTAGCTGCTTGATAGAGGTGTTCCCATCTGTGTTGTCCCTGCTCCGCTTGCAGATCACTGTTGTTGTCTGTGCTACACGCCAGCTGTTTTCAGTGCAGCACTTGGCAGGGCCTATGTTCATTAGAAAGAATCAATCTTCTACAATAATCAAAACAGTTTGATTCTTCCCCCCCCCTCTTTTGTCTTAGAGATCTTTTACTTAAATGTAGGTCACTGTTTTTGGCAAACTTGGACATGCACAGCTTGCTCACCAGCCTGCACCGAGTTCACTCGAGTTCATGGAGGAGTCGGAGGGTCCAGATGACCTGAGCAGGGGCAGAAGGGAGTCTCATGGTGTGGCAAACACGAGGGAAGCGTGGAGGGCGTTCCAGCTGGCCTGCTGCTGCTGAAGGCGACTTGCAGCGGCTGAAATGCTGCTCTCTGCTTTTCCACTTGTGTCAAGAAATTGAGACGCATCTCTTGTGTTTGTGTGTTCAGCACAGAGTGCTGCTGTGTTACTGCTACATTCAGATACACAGGTTTGCAGCAATAAATCTCCTTGTGCACGTACAGTCCTTGATGCTGAGTTTATGCTTGAGATAAGCGCTATGCATGAGAATAGGAGCTGTCACTCTCTGAATTTCCTGGTCTTCGTGTAATTAAATTACTGGCCGTGATATTGTATTAGCTGTGGCAGGCAGGCATAGCCTTGAATGCATAAGGATCTCTGGTCAGGTCACTGCGTACTGTAGAGTGTGTGTCTCCAGGCTACCTATGCCGTCAGGCTGTAGGTTTTTCTGGAGGTACAGCAGAGAAATGGGATAAGTGGGTTGGGATCATGCCATTAAGCTGGTGCTGAAAAGGCAACTTGTTGTTTTTCCCCATCCCAAAAGAGTTACACTTTTCTAACTTAAATCTCTTCTAATTTAAAATTCATTGTCTAGATTATTTTCCGTCTTTTACATCAGACTTTAGCAAAAGAATACCATGGGTTTTTTTCTTTTACAAGAGTGGTTTCATGCTCACACCACAAGAACGGGATACAAGTAGGGATGGTAGGCCTGCCCTGTCTATACATGTTACACTGTACAGCTTTTCAGGAGCCCCGCTGGGGGGGGGGGGGCGTGGGTATTTAGCAGTAGCTGTGTCAGCTGCCAGCTGAGGTGTACTTGTAAGACTAGGACTATTTCAGCAGAGTTTACATATATCCTGTAAAGCTCCAGAAGTCATGTTTTTGGGATGTTAACTGGCAAATAGCTTTTTACCAGAAACCATGACTACTAACCGGTAGCTTTGTGATATAAATTCAGAAAATACTCCATTCCAAAAGACTTCATGAAAGCTCACATCCTGAAAGCTCATGCAAAAGATTGCATGTTGCAGAAGAGTTTTATTACCCATTCCAAGATTATCAAAGACAGGGGGCTCCAGGAGGTCATTTCTATTCCTCACTTCAACTGCATGTTTAGCTATAATATTCTTTTAGGGTCTGAGATGAAAGAGGGGTTTCTACTTTACAGACCATATGTGGTGCATGAGGGTACAGCCACAGTGGGGATAGCCTTTGGCTATTAAAAGCCAAAATATACTTAGAACATTTGTTTGGTTTTGCTTGTATGCTATATACAATAGCTTTCTCAGTGTATGTATCCTGAAGGGGCTTTCCTGCATCATTCTGGCTACTGTTTTGGTTTGGAATAGAAACATCAACATGCCTTCTAATTTCCTCTGCTCTGTTTTTTTTAATATAATTAGCTTACTAGGCAGTAAAAGACAGTCAAGGTCATTAGCAGCAAATCCATTCTTTGTCTTGACATGTTTGAAGGAAAATAAGGTAGCTAACGTCTCCTTAAAAATCCAGCTCATTTTTAAAGTTTAGTGACTATAGGAACACATTCAAATTTGTGCTTTTCTTCCCAGTTTCTGCATTGTGCTCCTTTTGAGTGCAGAGAGGCTCAGGTGGCAACTGCTTCTGTGCAAGACATTACTCTCTCAGAGACTTGTGATACTGTCCCTTGTGCATAGAGAGGAAAATATGGGTTAGGTTTTTAAAATAACTCAGAGGAATGAGGGCAATTGGCTCCAACTCAGAGAGCCTCATTGGATTAGGTGAGTGAATAATTAAGTAATGGCAATATATGAGAAACACCTGGAAATGAACACCTGTGTGATTTGACCCTCTGTTGTGTCAAGCAGAATTTGTCGAACAAGGGTGAGATTATTTTGCAATTTATATGAAAGTAAGCACCACTGGACCCAGAGTTAGCTATGTGGTGATTTGATCACAGGAGTAAGCATGTTCTTTCTACTTGATTTCCTTCCCTGATCCCTGCAACTGCAGCCTGCTTTTGTGGGAAAGGATTGTGTTTCCAAGCAGTTTTCTCTTTCTGCATATACTTTTCATTGCTTTTCCTTTCACAAGCAAAATTACCTGAAAGATAAAAACTACTAGTTAGGGCTTGTCAAATACCTCTTCCATTCTGTCAGAAGTTTTATGAACTGAGCTATCTACGTAACAGAATTAATTTTCATTATAAACACAGCGGTTGTGTTTATCTGGGAAATACTGTGGTTAAAAAGAACTTGTGTATACCTTACAGAACTATTCCACAATGAACATTTATTTTGCATATAAGATAAATTACAAGGTTTTTCAGCTCCACTTCAGTGTCTGGCAAGAATTTCAGACAGATTGTCTATTTCAAAATCAAAACAAACCATTTGAGGCCTCTACATTTTTAGAATACTTCTTTCTTGATAACAACCACCTTGGTAATGGAGTCTCTGGACTCTTTGGCATTGTCTGTTCTGTGTAAGGTAGAAACTAACACCTCAAAGTTGATTTCTTTATTTTTTCAAACCAAATAATAGTAGAAACATTTGCATCTTTGATCTGTGTTACAGACATTTTCTGAAAAATGCCATATTTCTGTAATTCAACAGAGGAGTTCCTTGGCATTGTGTGTTGGGGACAAAAAGATATATATGCCTTTTCTTGTTATTTTTAAGGTACTCTGCACAGTGCTGTCTGTATGGTGTAAATGGAAGATTGCCTACTTGTTTCTTTTACAGAATTTGGGTGCAAGGACACTACGCAATTCCTCAGAAAAATGTATTTTAAAAAAAAAAGTCTAAATTTGGAAACTTGGGGCATGGTGTGTTTTGAAACTAATTTAAATTGATGCATAACAGTATTATAGTTGTCACAAGTAAGGTCTGAATCTGGCTATATTGTTTCACTACTCACCTCTGTTAGAGAAGTCCAGAGTGCCTATAGCTTTATATTTATGGATGCTTTTTTTTTTTTTTTAGAGTCTAAGGCTTTTATTCTATATCAGGTTTTATTCTATATTATGAAAGGATCTATTGTGTTGCATTGACAGCTATGGTGACTGTTGTTGTCCTGCTCTCATCTATGCGTAACACTGATTTTACAAGCAATGGTCATTTTGTACATGTAGGAAACCCAGCTAGACTCTTAGGAACTATTGTCTCACTTTTTTTTTTTTCCTCATGACAATAAGGCAGAATTATAGCACTGTTTTACTGACTGATAAAAGCAAATGTTTTTCTAGGAATTGTATCTTTTCCTGTCCTTGTAGCTGCTGCTCCTATTCTGTAATCTCTTTTGACAAATTAAGTTAA
This sequence comes from Pterocles gutturalis, assembly GCF_000699245.1. Lineage (NCBI taxonomy): Eukaryota > Metazoa > Chordata > Aves > Pterocliformes > Pteroclidae > Pterocles > Pterocles gutturalis. Next base: position 24,994 of record NW_010133931.1, on the reverse strand, counting down.
CACTTCAGCTTCACTAGACAAATGATATAATCTGCAAACCTCCAGAGTTGGAACCACATGCAACTGCACTGAACCTCTGCAGTACTTTTCACCTAGAACAAGGTCAAGGCTGGGATTTCTGCAAGAGCTTTAACATGATGTGTAAGAAGGTTTTTCCAAAAACCATGATGGGAATCCCCCTAGGAACTGCAATGTGAGTGAGGAAGAGGCAGGCTGGAAATAATATAAGTAGGTGTCCATACATATGCCTACTTAGCTAATGGTTAGACAAAGAAAATTGATAATGAGTGATTTAGAAAGCATATAGATGTAATTTGCTATTGACATTTGAGGCATAAATGCAGAAATAGTGACAGTGTAATAGAAATCTGAAGGTCCTTTGACCACGTTTCCTTTAGTCTTTTAAAGTTGTCTCCATGTCTGGCAAAAGCTGAGAGGAGCACTGCTGTTGTGAAGGAACTGGTGATGAAACTGAAGGAGGCATTGGGTGGTGAGAGGAGAGGGTTGTTCCGTGGCCTTGGTGTGGGCAGTGTCTGGTGAGCTCTGCAGAGCTGCCTTAGGCACTAGAAGTGCAGCCCTTCTTTCTGCTGATCTGTTCGAGATGTCTGTGAATCTCTTGCAAGGAAAGGAGTGGGAGTGGCTGACTGTTCACCTCTTCCTAATGCATGTTGTGTGTAGCAATTGATGCCAGCTCCTTGTCCATAATGTGGACCCTTGCAATACTTCCTTGCTGTTGGAGTTAATTTTTCCCCTGTGAATCATACAGGGAGATGTAACTGAGATTTTTCCCTCTGTCATACATCTTTTTTTGTTAGAACAGTTTTCATGTTTTAACTTTTTCCATCAAAAAATAAATACTTTACTGGAGCATTTGGATAAAACCGCTTTTCAGACTCCCCAGACATCCTCTAATTTTATTCCAGCAGTAGCAAGAGGAAGTATACTCTTTTTCTTCTTCACAGATTTCCAGAGTGCAGATATTGGGCAGATCCATGTTAATGAGTTTCAGTAGTCTGACTCCAACATTGCTGATAGTTTGGTACAATTAAGTCAGGTCTAATCTTAAAATAGGCCTAAATCCTGAATAAATATAGCATTAGGGTTGCAATGAGTAATTCCTGCTTTTCAAAAACAGTAATTGAGTGCACAGATATTAAAGGCAAACCACATGGGGGCCCAGTACATCAAATTTCTAATCTACTTAACAGGATCATTTTATATGGCTAGATTCAATTAAAAAGATAAATATATGCAGTTTTCTCAGCGGAGAACCTGTACATACTTTGTATTCAATCTAACTCATAGGATTTAGTTTTAAGCATTCACTGTGGCAGTGATTTGCATTTTTTTTAACTGTCCCAAAAATCAATTTATTGCATTAATAAGGGCTCTGGAAGATCTGGGAAATCTTGCTGAGGCAGTTTGACATTTCTCTCTCTAGGTGTCTGCCCTCCTCTTTCTTTCCATTCTCTAGCAGGGCAGAAGGGGGGAGGTGTCCTTCTGCCTCCCTTCTCCAGTCTCCAGGCTGCTACGCTGGTTTAAACTGCTGGTAAGGCTGGGAAGGTGGGGTTAGTGAGTCCTAAAGAGCAGCTGCTGCAAGGCTCTCCGGACATCATCTGTCAACGTCCAGAAATTCGTAGGGAATATTTGCTTGTAATGACCTGTCTCTAAGAAATGGCACTCTGGTTAGATTTGACTAAAGGACATAGTAAGAAAATACCCAAAATTTCTCATACAGAATTAGACTGTAGGTTATTCGTCTGATCTGGTTTGATATTCTGCCCTAAACTGGAAACTTGTTTGCAGAGTTTCTGTATGATTACCCATTGAGCTATAATGTATGAGTAGAGTGAGACCACACTATTAAGTCATCCTGGACTGCAAATACTAAGACATTGAGGAACTATGTAACATAATGGTATTATTAGACTGTAGCTTTGCCTGGACTGTTTACTAGGATTGGTTGAAGTGGTACTATACTGCTAAAGCCAGAAGCTAGAAGGTTGTAACTTAGACAAGAAACTAACTTGTGTAGTCTGGTATACTACCTTATTTTCTATCAGCATAGAAAAAGAACAACCAGAAGAGTTTGCTGTAAATCTAAGCTTAAATTTTGTGCATGGTTTCTGAAGGTTATTGTGCCCAAGGCTCCTTATTTTCCACTTAATCAACTACGACTTGCATGGCCCAGTTGCATTTCAGCAAACATCCCCTCAGTGTAATGTGACACACCCAGTGAATTTGCACAATGTGTGCTTGAAGGAAGCCCTGATCTTTTTACATCTAAGGACAATGATTCAAGTGTTTAAAATTATCTGAATGTTCTGCATATCAATTCAGCATTGTTGTAATGCCTGGGTCTTTCTAGATGTTAAATTAGTAGATTTAGGACCCAGAGCTCCCCTGGAGTGTCCCCATAGACAGATTGTAGGTCACAATAACATGAGACAACCTAATTACCATAGCCATTGAAGGGAGTGAATGCACAGTAGGCACTAGATTATGAATGCTCAGTTCCAAGGAATCCATTCCCTAAATGCTTGCTGCTGGGTGCTTCCCAGGCATGTAGGTTTTTTTTTATCTGTTTAGTCACAAATTTGTTCTACAACTATTGTTACAATATTATTACTTAAAAGTATCTTCAATGCTGTGAAAGATACATCATCAAATAACAAAATATATTTATGCAGATACCTAATTATTTTTTCCTTTTCATGCTTGAACTAGGGAGGAAGCTGCTGATTCTAGTTTGGATTGTCATACATGTGACTCCTGTATCCCTTTTTTTTCCTTCCATATGACATTGCAGGTGTGGGAATGGTTCCAATCAGAAGCCCAGAAAAACTTGAGGAGCTTAGATTTTAACTGTATAGCTGAAGATTTTTTTTTTTCCTCTTTTTTGGTAATCATAGTAGCCCCAGTGCTGCCTCCATGCCTATGAAAACTGAGATCCTGCTTCAGGCTGGGTTAAAGGCACTTTTCTGGCTTCAGAAAGGGTATCCCGGTTCAGTTAGAGGACTGGAGTTCAGTATAGCTGTTCTCTATAAATGTTGCTGTGTTCTGTGTTTATGGTCTATATTATTAATTTCTAAAACTGAATGTAGCAACCGTCTTGCTTTCCAATGGTAACTGTTGTTGCAGTGCTCATTTTTCTCTATCTTTTAAGGTTTAAATTAAAATTTAGAAGCTCGTGGGCAGGTTCTGCATGGCAATGTCCAGGTCAGCTGGTCCACCTCCTTTCTCCAGTACTGTCGAAAAAATTTGATACCTTGAAAGCTTTCATCTTAAATTGGTTCCAGTTGCAATGACTTAAATAAGAAGCTGGAAATGCTAGTTTTGTTTTTTTCTTCTACTGCATTGTCCCTGCCCCTTTCAAATACTATGCTGAAATAGTAACACAGGTTGGTGTAAGCACCTGCATTTTTGTGGGTCACAAAATAGCAACAGGCCTGAATCACAGAATTTGGTTCCAAATACTACAGTTCAGAGTTGTGCCTGCATTTATGTCTAAGGCAGAGCAAGGGCAGCCTACCTACAGTTACCAAACTGAAGCTGTTTCCGCTTTGTATTTCATGCATAGTTTAGGAATCGAAGTTATGCCCAGAAGCTAAGTGAATCAGGTATGTCACACTTCTGACAGCTCCATCCCCAAATACTTTTTATAGCAAAGCTTAGAGAATTTTAAAGGATGGCTTGCACTAACTCTAAATGAATTGACCTAGGAAAAATATATGTGGATATTTTTTCTTTTAAATATGATTTTTACTTTTAGAAAACCACATCCTAGTAAATGAAATAATCTGCTCTTCAAGCAGTGAAAAGATTCTTTTCAATGCTCTTTTTAAAAAAAATAATAATCTGATTTGTTAGTAATATTTAAACTTCTAGTATTCATCTTCATTTTGGTGAGCACACAGTCTTCAGATTTGTGATTTCAGTACAGTAAGAAATTTATTTATTTAAGAATACAGTCCATGGGTATGGTATTGCAACATTGTTGAGACGGTGTATCTTCAATATATACAGGTGCCTAAATATGCAGACAGACACAAGGTATGTTTTACAAAGGGATTAAGTGTTTGGGCATCTGACTTTGATTTTAAGTTTAGCTTGTTGCAAATGGTAGTTAAGCTCTTTCCTGGTTTCAGTCCCAAAGAAAATCTCCAAAGAATGTACCTGCCTATTTAGACACATAAGCATCCTTGAAAATGCTATTTTCTCTAAGGGCCTATCTCCACAAGGAAGCAGAGCTGTTGCTGATGGTATGTTTAACCATGAGTCTCCTTGAACTGATTTTTAAATGTAGCTTCACAGGTTGTGGCAAGAGTACTAGAAATAGTTTTGTTGCATTACAAAAAGCTTCCCACACTAACTATGCTTAATGTTTCACATCTGTGTGATAAAAATGCTAATCCCTCAAACTGTGTCTTAAAAAAAAAAGAAGTCTATATGTCAGGGCTTCAAGGGGGATTTCTTTATTTTAGAGGATGCTGAGCTGCAGTAACTGCCTCTGGTCCACAAGGCTGCGAGGATATTGGGGGCAGGGAATGGAGTAGGAATATTTTAATCTTGAAGTCACCACTTCAGGTCCTGCCTGGGGCAGGCAGTGGTGCCCCAGCATCGCAGGCGAGGGCCTGGGCTGGGTTTCTGCAGGCTCTGTAAAATGAGATGAGCCACCCCCTGCTCATCCCAAGCCCTTGGGACAAAGCTGTCATTATTTGATGGAGATTTAATGGCACATTATGAAATGAAAGTCGTGGAGGCCTGCATGGCTATAGTCTTTGCTTTCACTGCGTGTTAACCGCAGGGTGAGTAATTGAATGCTCATCCGTGTGTGATCGTCTGCGCTGCCGCAAACTCATTATCAGCTTTGTGCGGAAGCCACCCGAGCCTCCGCAGTGGTGCTGTATGTGACCACTGCAAGAAGTGCTGCTGTCTTTGTCCTTGTCCCAAGACATCAGCCAGCAGTTCCTGGTAGCTGCTGGAAAATCTCCATTTATAGAATTATTACAATTCCTTTCTGTGCTAGTAAAGCTGCGTGCTAAAATCCAAACTCTGACAAGAAATTTGCATGCTTGCATGGCCAAGTGGCTGCCTGCTGGTCAGCTGCTGTGGCTCTATTATTTTATTTTAGTGTGAGGGATGAGCTGGATAAGCATTGCATACAGTGAGACTACAGAGAAAGAGCAGAGGAATAAAAAGCAGAATACTGCAGGTGAGATCTCAGGTCTGTGAAAGAGCAGCACCTGGGGGATTCATGGTGTATCATGACATCAGTAGGTACCTGGTTATTCCATTTCTGTTGCATTTTCTTCAGGGTTTTCCTTGGAGCTCCAAGGGCTGTATCTGCTTTGTCACATGGTGCTAGCAAAGGTGTATAAATGGGTGAGCACATCTAGTATCAACAATGAAAAACAGTAGCGAGGACAAAATAAGGATGTGGTAAGATGTAGGGATGCCATGGGGAGAGGCAGCCTCCACCACCTTTGTGAGGAGAGGTTGTGCAGAGGTGCCCTTGGGAGTTCAGAAAAGCTTTTACTGACATCTTCCATTATGTTCTTAATCTCTACAAAGAACAGTCATACCTGCTAATGCACCACCCTGGGAGATCAATGATTTTTGAGAAGAGATCAACTGACCTTCTCTTCAGAGCAGTTTCTCGAATGTCCCTGTTGCATCATCCCTTGACACCCATGTTGGAGATCCCACAACAGGGTGACAGGGTTCCTGCATCACAGGTTTCCTGCCAGTGGCATTTTTGTCCTTGTGGCCCCAGCCACTCCTTAAAGAGGCTATTCAGCTCTCCCAGAGGGACCCATAAACATATTCTGCTAAATGCAGTTGTGGGAGGAGGGAGTGACTTCACAGTTGCAACGTGAATTAGAAATTCAAGACATGTCCCCTTCTGCTGTCCAGGGGAGTGCTGGCTGCTGAAAGTGGATTGATCAGCATCAAAGGTGAATGAGAGGGTGGAGAAGACAGACCAACTTTTTTTACATCTTTATTTGGAGAGGAGGGGAAAACAAATGTTAGCAACTATTTCAGGCAGGTTTTTTTGGGTAAATGACAAAGCATTTTGGTATGCAGGAAACAACTGCTTCCCCTCTAGAGTTTTTGGGCACTTGAGAGGAAACAAGGCAACTCAAAACTTCTAAAGAGTGAAACAATTGCAAAGACTGATTATTCTCCCTGTAAAGCTTTTTCAGAGTTTCTCTGGTATCAGATGGAATGGTGATTCTTCTACATCCCAGTAATACCTTTGTGTTTGGTTTGCAAGAGTTTACCTCCATGCGGCAGTGGACTGCACTGGAGTCTTATAAAATTCATATCTGCTAATGAGACATTATATGTGGAACATTCCATGTAATTCAGTCCCCAAAATATCTAATAAGGTGGCAAAATAATAAAGAATATTTATTGCAGAGTTTCATGAGGAGACTTGAAACTTTGCTTATGCTGCAGAAAACAGGGAAATGTCAGTTTTTAGAATGTCCTTTTTCTGTTTTACAAGCAATAGAGCCTTTTTTCCATAAATCCTTATTATGTTGAGGGGTTTGGTTTTTTATCTGTTGGTTTACAAGGACCCATGCCTTAGATGCATGTTTAGTGCCTATTTAATATGGCATTTGTGGTTATGTGCATGTTCTCGCAGACAGGATGCTGTGTCCATGCAAACCCTTCCTGACCTCAGACGTGACTGTGCAAACTCACAGAGGAGATCTGTTGTCTTGTGTTTTGTAAGCCAACAGGTAGAGGGACTTCTGTAATGCAGAAAGGGGAGTCAGCAAGTATCAGGTATGAAGCAGCATTTACTGAGTAGGCCTGGAGGACAGACAGAGATGGAAGAACCTCAGGAGCGTGCTAGTGGGTAAGGTACTGCTGTGTAAGTGCAGTTCCTTCCCTTCATGTGTTACACAATGGCTTGACCAGCAACAATATTCACTTTGTTAAATCCTCAAACTGCCTAATCCAATGTCTTGCTGTGGCTGTAAAGCTTCACTTGCTAAATCCGGAGGAATTGTATGCCTGGATGGTGGAGCTCCTGTGCTGGAATGGGGGGTTGGATGGACGGCCAGAAATAGACCCATTTGGAGGCTGAATTTGGGCTTTTAAATAAGTTGAAGCAGAGGTATTTGGTTTCACTCCTGTATTTATTAATAGCTGGCCAGTGCTGTGCAACGCAGTTCGCCAGTGCAGCCCAGGGCTGACAGGGATTGTCTGTGTGCCTTTTCCATCTGTTGGTGCAGCAGCTGTGGGGTCCTGGACGGACCACTCAATTCCTGCAGGTTCCCCCTCCCCAGCTGGCATAGCTGGGGGGAGGTCAGAGAGGAGCAGTTCCTCAGTTCAGAAGAGACTGCTGTCACCTCTTAGCCACAAGCAGGGCCCTCAGCAAAGCTGGGGAGGGGAAATTGAGAAATAGCATCTCTTAACTGGCTTTGATTTTTCAGGCATCAAAGCTGCTCGGTCTTGTCTGCACTGCTGTCCTTTTCCCTTACCCCCTGCTCCCCCCCCCCCCCCGCCTTTAGACCATGAAGTCGGTCTTTGAACTGGTTCCTGTCGTACTACCTTCCTCCTGACTCCCAGCACTCAGGGGGGTACCTGGTGAACAGCCATGGTGCTGACAGCCCAGGCGGTGCCCCCCTATGTCTATGCTGGGACTAGAGCAGAACACCAGGCATTTTGTTTTTCACGTGCATTGCTCTCATTTGAGAGGAAAGGCATGCATTGGGCACCCTGACCCAAAGGCACAGGGTGAGGAAGGCCAGCAACTTGCTTTTGGTACATGGTGATGGTGCTGGGGTGAGCAGTGAGAGAAATTTGGTGCTGCCTGAGGAGCACAGTTATCCAGGGGACTTGTGTACCTGCAGCAATGCGGAGCTGGTCCCTGCTCTCTGCCTGGATCCGGCCCACTCAGGGCTGTCTGCCGCCCCAGAGAGGTATGGTTAAGGAGGAAACCTTCAATTACACTATTGAAAGAAGTGAAAAAAACTCTAGTAATTACAAAAGTGAAAGAGAGGAAAAGCAAGAGCTGGGGGTCCCCTTTGGGGTGTTTGTGTGGGAGGATGCAGAGCGGCTGTGGGGGAAGAGGTTTCTTATGTGAGATGGGGCGTGGATTGGTCGAGGGTGTAAATAGAAGGGGTGAAAACACCTGAAAACCTTGTTGTCTTCTCTGTTTGCTATGAGAAAAGGACAGTGTGGGAACCTCCCACTGCCTGCAATTAGGGGGTGATGCCTGTAAATGGATGCTGACTAAGAAGCCCAGAGAGGAGGAGCGGCTGTTATCTCTCCTCTCGCTTCCCCACTGAGTGCCAATGGGTGTCATAACTTTGTTTTTTCACTCATCCTGCTTAATTTATTTCACAGGTTTTCTTAGTCAAGCCTGGAGAGTGTTCCTTTTCCAAGCATACTTATGCAGAGAAGGTCTGAGGTGTTCTATGCTTCTTGTTCATGGACTGGTACACTGTTGGTGTGTTTTGTTTAACTTACGTTTGCAATTTTCAGTATTTTAAATATTAAGAGTCTAAGAATAACCAGAATAGAAATTATCTCCAGTGCATTAAAATTAGCTTCTGGAGGGGGAAAAAAAGATGTATAATTTAAACAAAATTTTGACCCAGCAAATACTTAAAACTTCCTGAAAAATCCCTGTGCTGTGACCAGGAGTCTTGGCCTGCCAATCTCATGTTTCTGAGATTAAAATGCAGAATAAGATTAAAATAAATATTCCAGACTTCCTCCATATGTTCTAAGGACAATTTTTAAAAGCCTGTTCATGCTGCTACTCGAGCCATTCAGTAACAAAGTCCCTGTGTACTGTCTTAGCAATGGCATTGTCCCACTCCTTTGCCAGAGATGATCTTTGTCAGACGCTTCCAACCAAATCTTTTGTGTGCTTCATAGCATTGTGCAGGCCAGGTAAGAAAGCATCCCATTTAACTTTGGGAATTTCATGAAATAAGTGAAAAAGGGGGGGGGGAATCTGAAATGTTCTGTTGAAAACCATGAAAAGGGTTTTGGGTCTGGGATCATGGGTATCTCCTGGTATGTATTGCTGTGAAACCTGCCATAAATATCAGTTTACTTTTCCTTACTTTTCTGGCACAGAATAGGTATGTTCTCAAACAATACTGTAACATAGCAACTTCTCATTCAAGCTGAAAATTATAGGGAAAGTGCCTTGAAAATTGCACCATAATGGATTTATTTTCAAAGTAAACTGCAGAGCTCTCCTTTTCAAATTGTGCTTTAGTGAAATTTCCTTCAGGTTTGCTGTTCTCTACGTTTCATTTACTTAGTGTCTTTTAAAATTGCATCACTGAAGTGCCATATCCATCACAGGAGTACTGCATATTCTTCACACATTTGCATTCAAAACCTGCCACTATTTCTATAAAACAGATGGGAGTGAGCTCATAATATAATACTGAAACAAATGTATCTTTCTGTTAATTCTTCTCATGGATTATACGATGTGGCTTAGAAATGAGATGCATCATGACAGTTCATTTGTTTCTGCTCTGCATATAAAATTCAGAGCTTACAAAAGTTCCTAAAAGCTAACCTCACAGGACAGGAATATTGTAGAACTAGAGCTATGTGTATCACCCTGAAATGTGTCTTTGGTTTAATCCTTTTGTATAGGCTTGTCCAAGATTGAGTAGAAAATGAAAGCAATATTAAGCTCTGTGTAAAGATGGCAAAACTTGCCAAGTATCTGCAACTACCACCTAAAAAGCTGAGTTATCAGAATAGCGAAGAGGAAAGGACAAGATACAAAAGAACACATATCCTCCCAGAAAGAACAGGACTGTGGATGCAAAACTGTCTATGCATTTTAATATGGCCATAAGCAAGGCTCTGGTATGTCAAATACAATATGAAGAAGAGACTATTGCTGCTTGCTAAAACAAACTAGGATTTGTTTCTCTTGTAAGTTCTGTTTCTGTGGCTCATGATAGGGTGTGGTGGGTTAACCTTGGCTGGATGCCAGGTGCCCACCAGGCCCCTCTGTCACTCCCCCTTCAGCAAAATAAAGGGGGAGAATAAGATGAAACACTCGTGGGTCAAGTGGGCCTCGCACAGAAACAAAAGGTAAACAAAGATGTTACTCTCTACTTCCCCTCAGTAAGCGATGTCCAGCCACTCCCCAGGAAAGCAGAGCTTCAGGACGTGTAGCAGCTGCTCCTAGAGACAAACCCAGTAACCAATGCCCCCCTCCTCCTGCCTGCCATTGGCTGTTCTGGCTGAGCTGGTGTCACATGGTCTGGAACAGCCAATCCGGGCCAGCTGTCCCGGCCCCGCCCCTCCCAAGCTGTGTTACAAACACCTGCCAGCTGCCAGGGGCACACTCAGCGCTGGGAGGGGGCTGGGGGGGTACTGACTGCAGCTCACCCACACCCCATACAGAGGTACTGTCTCCTTTGCTGGAAGAAGGCTGGAGCAGAGGGGGATGGCTTCTATAGTGCCACCAGTGTCACCAAGCAGATGACCCAGAAGCTCCTACCTGTTCTCCTAGCTGAAACGTCCCAGGGTTTAATGCTCATTATGGTGCATTTGCATCAGAGGCACTACACTGAGCATTGGGTACAACTGTTTGAGTTCCCTTCTAGACTCTGTCTCATTGCCCCTGCTGAGCAGGAGGGTATTATACAGTATTTGGGCTGGTGAGTGTGCTGCATGGACAGGTTCACTGCTCTTCATCTGGCCTAGATATCCCAGCACAATCCTGCCTTATTTGTGTAGGTAAATGTCTGCCACAGTTTGTCATTTAAATATGCAAGCATCAGACTGAAGTTGATCTGGTATGACTAAAATTTTATCATAGCTTAACACTAGACTGATTTTTATCGTTGTTGTTGATAACTAATGATGGTCATTTATAGATCTGAGTGCTACAGGCTGAAATCAGTTTGAATTAACATTTTGATTATTTCAGTATATTTTGTATTTTTAAGAAGTTTTTAGGGATTGTTATGCAATGGTGTAACAGGTTGACTTTTCATGATTGATTTGGAGATGGATTCCAGGGGAGAAATCACGTCTTCATTGGAAAGTTAACTCAAGGAAAGCTTCAGTCTAAGGGTCAGTTTTGACTTCCTAACCTGTGAGGGAAAACATCATACAATCTTAAACGTTTTGTTTCCGAAATGACTTGTAAAATACTCCAAAGAGACTTGCATTTGGACAGTTAAGCTGAAAAAGAGGAATGAACACAAGCTTAACAAGTTCCAGGAGTTGCTCACGTGCAGGCTATTCACAGGCTATTCACAGGTTTCAAGATAAGGCTTTAGGGCATGTTAGAAAAAGACAATGTATGGCTTCAAAAGTCACCTCAAAGGAATCCTTCACTACAACTGAATGCTTCTTAAATTGAAACAAAGGACTTAATTTCTTATTTCTGTTGCTTATATAAAAGCTGAAATCATATTTAGCCCTAATTCACAGCAATCAAAATAGTATGCTGCTTTATACTTTGCAATTCAGTTTTATGACACTTGAAAACTTTGTTCTAATTTCTGCCTTGCAGAATTATAAAAATGTTTTATTTTTTATAGCTCTCATTCTGTCTGCAGGTGAAATAATGGCCCCTTAGACTAAGCAAGGATGAGATGTAATTTCTGAAAAGGTTCTCATTTTATGGTGGCATTTGGGGTGTTCACAGTATTTCTGTGTGTTCAGAATAGAAACGTAAGGAAACAACAAACCAAGATAATTTACTTTTCACAGTAGAAGTTTTTTTGTGTGTCATGTATTACTTCCTAGCTTTGTCTTCCAAGTGCAAGATAGATATTTTTAAAAGTTCTTCAAAGGCATTTATGTGACTTTCAAATGAAGTTGTGGAAACCAAAGGACAATCATGCTAGAGAGATCAGTTGACAAATAAAAGCGCAAAAATGTTTTACTTCTGTAAATCCAAAATCAGTCAGACACCAGAAGTCAGTAGGTCAAATTAGAGAGGCAGAAGGATGAATTGGTTCTGATCAAGGTGTTGTTCTGTAATGTATAAGTATAGGCAGCTGTTTTAATCCTAAAATAATGTGCCACCACCAAGAGCTTAGCATTTGAGGGGGTTTAATTGTAATGCCTGTTTGGAATGGCAGTCATGATACAATTTTACACTACATTTTCATGGGCCTAAGTATCTGCAAGTGCAACTGGGCAGTGGAGAACCAGGGCCTCTTTCATCTTTAGGTGCTAAGCATACATGGTTCCTGCACTTTTCTGCTCTGAGAAGGGGCCTGAATAGTTCAAATATCCAAGGGCCAGTGCTCCGCTCTGTTGAGAGGACGTCATTCTGAGCCTCACTGGTGTCTAAAGAGTAATGATGGATATTAAGAAAATAAAGATAAATATGTATATGCGAGTGGGCAAATGAAAGATAGTGGCATAAACCAAAGTCCCAACTGAAAAGGCTAAAGCCTTCATTTTTGGTTTCCTGCTCATCACCCTGGCCCCAGGCTGCGTCTCACAGTTGCGGAGTGTCAGTTACACAACAAGAATCACAAAAGGTGACAACAAAGTGTCAGTGTTGTTCTGGCTGGGGTGTCCACATGTGGTGATACGGAACACCTGCTTTGCATGGTTTTGCACCAGATGTTTTTGTTTGGGAAAGAGCAGAGGGAGGGAAGGGAGGTGCAGCCATATATTTTCTGTGCTAATGTATATACTGCTCAAAAGATACGACGCTGGGTAGGAGCTGAGATTCCGTCCACATCATTCAGCCTGTCGGACTATTTCTCTGAAAAGGGCGTTTTGGGCTATGTTGTCCAGAAGTCAATTGTCAGGCATCCACAGGACTTGTTCGAGAGCTCTGCAGATCTCATTTTGAACATGTTTGTTTTAAATAAGAAAGTGAGTAAATTCCTATATTTAGCAGCTGACTAGGCCCTCTCTTTTCCATGTATTTATTCATAGGCCTAATTATATTCCAATGATCACTTCCTTTACAATTATTGGAAGCACTGATGTAATAAAGTTAGCATATGTGCATCTTCAGGAGCAGGGTTTAAATGTCCCTAAACTGTTAATTTATTTTCCCAACTGTTCCCTCATTATTCAAGCTAAATAATATGAATGAGTAGAAAAAAAATTAAGTAGTCAAGAAATTAAGCTTTGTAACAAGAATCACACCAGTTACTGCTTTAT
>NW_010133931.1:0-11817 GCF_000699245.1 Pterocles gutturalis | reverse complement strand
AGAAGAGGGGGGGGGAGGGAGGGAGGAGAAGGGAAATTTAGCAGCTGATCCAAAAACCAATCACCATAGTGCTGTCACTGCCAGCGTTTCATTCTTTCCAAATATGCCTTTTCTGATTTTGAAAAATATAAATCTTGAAACAGGTTTTAGAAAAACATGGTGGTTGTATTTTCATTTTAAAGAGATTTTATTTTTTTTTTTTTAGAAGTTCTAGAACTGCAGTTTTCAGGAAAATAAATAATTTGCAGCAATTAGTGGGGAAAAAAAAAAAGCTTTTAAAAATTCTTTCTGTTGCCTCTGTCCCAGCTCATCTTTCTTGTTATTCCTTAGAAACACATAAGCATCCTCTCTGTTTAGGTCTGAAAAACCTGTGCCACTTTTATATCCACTAGTAGTTTGTGAAAAATCTTCAGTTTTTCTACAGGTAAACACTACATTTCTGAGCTACAGATTTTAAAATAAAGTTATTTTTATACCTTTGACCAATCAACTTCTGTTCTGCAAATTGTATTTTTGAGTGCTATAAAGTTTAAAAGGGTCAAATACGCAGTGTGTGGAAAAGCAGTACGTTGCAAGTAGGTGGAAATGCGTTGCTTAAAGTACAGATTCATTCTGTTGGATGCAGTTTCTGAATGTTATGATGAAATGCTGCGTTGGATGTTATGGATTAGAATGAGAAGTATGTTGACTAGATAACAACACAGCGGAACTTCAGTGGTCAAGTGCCATCCTTTTTGGTGCAAGGGAAACACCTGCCTAATCTCAGAAAAAGCATGGAGCCCTGCCTGTTTATGTAGAGATTAACAATCTGTGCTGAGAACCCCCTTCTGTTGTGGTGACAGAGGTTGATCCATTAGAAGGTTATTGCTCAACCAGGAGTCTGCAGTCATTTACAGTTTGTAAGTGTGATAACATGGAACTGCCAAGAATTTTCTAGCTATGAATGTGCATTTATATAAATAACACCTGAGGTTATGTCTCTCTAATGAAGGCATGTGGAGACAAGGCACACAAATATTTAGGTGTTGGCTTACTGTAGTCATGCAGCTTCTTTAACATGAAAGGGACGCATGGGTTTTCATAAAATATTTTAGAAGTGCTTTTCTTCTGAGGTGCTATGTGAATAACAAGTGCACAGGGATAGCCTAAGTTCTTATCATGAAATAGGAGATGAGAAGACAGTAGTGCAGAGCTATGGAAAACTATGGAGAATTCAGAAAATTGTTGTTGCTTGAAAAATTACTCCTTTTTGCTGATGTCATTACTGGAAGATAAGCAGGGCCAAGGAAAATAAAGAGATTTTCATGGATTCCTGCTTTCTAAGAGGATTTTGATGCTGCCAGTTGAATTGTAACAATGAGGCAGTTGCTACTAGCAGCCTGCTTCAAAAGAGTAGGGTCACTTGGCATTACTTATACTAGAGAGACTGGCAGCCTGGCTGGTAATTTGGAGGGTGAGGGGAGGAGGAGATACTTGTAACCTTCTGAAGGGCAGGCGTGACTTCTGGGTTCATGATGCTTCTTCAGTTCCTGAGGTCACAACTTGATGAGACAGGGGATAAGGAGCAGATAGCAGCCTGCTGTTTTTAGGCTGTGGTTTGGCAATTGCACATGTTCCAACAGCGCCCAAGTACATAATTGTGAGCATGGAAGTAAAGATTCTGTATATGTGTGTTCATCCTGTTTACTTAGTGCATCATCAGTTAAATATTTTCTTAATTGTGAGTTTGGTATGGATTTACTGTTCTTGAGATTTGAAGGAGTGCACATATGAAATTGCTGAACTCACCCGAAATGGAGTTTTAACTGTCGTTTGTCATCGTGGTACCAGAGGAATAAAGGGGAGCACATCTGAGAACCATTTGAAATAGGGTGCTTGGGAGAATTACAGAAACGAAGCAGTCTTCTAATCTAGGAACATGATAGGAATTGTAATGAGATTGGTATTAGCAGATATGGAAAATATGGAGTTTGCAAAGGGACATCACACCTCTTGGAATTCTTTCAAGCAGGCAGTGAGCCTGTAGATAAAAAGATGAGTCAGTTGTCACAAGCTCTTTGGATTTTCAAGTTGCTTGGAGCCCTTGAGAACTTAAACAGATATGTAATAAAGAGAAGATCCTTTTGTAGATTAAGAGCTGGCTGAAGAAAAGGAAGAAAATGGGAGGAATATGTATTTTTCAGAGAGAGATACCAGAGGGATGCATACTGTTTGCCATGTTTAAAGACCTAAGACGTGCAGTATTAGGGAGACAGTGTTTGCTGCCTCTATAAAATTATTTACCGGTCAAAACTAAAACTGGGTCTGAAGAAAAGTTTTGCTATATAAATGACTGAGAAATAAAATAGCAAGACTAAGGTCCATACTGTACAAAGCAATATGCTTGAACTAAAAAATAGACTCTGAATTAATTTGTTCCATTTGGGATCCTGGTCTTGCTGTGGTAAGCTCGCTGTCATCTCAGTGTTTAGTAGCAGTCAAAAAGGGAATTAGAAAATTAGGAATTAGGAATGGAATACCATATGAAACAGAGCGTATAATGATGCTGCTGCTCTAAGTCCATGTCTTTGCATCGTGAATGTTGTGTGGTGTTCTGACAATTCTGTCTCAAAAGGCATATAATGAAATTAGAAAAGTACAAAGAATGCCCAAAGTATTTAGAAATGTGTAATGATTTATATTTGAGATATTAATTGGACAAGGAGTCTTCTGTGTGAAAACAGATGATTGAAGTGGGGTATGACAGAAGTTTATAAAATTATGAATAAGATGAGTAAGGAATGTTCAACCACTTATGGTAATATGGTCACTTTTCACACAGTGCACAATTTAATTGCATATCGTGTTTCCACAGTTGCTGTAGAGGCCAATAATATAATTATAAACTAGATTATATAAATTAGAAACTGTCAATAAATACAGTGATCTGAATGAACCCACGGACAAATGAAGTCCGTAATCTGCAGGGTGCCAACAGGAACCAGTAAGAGAAGGAACACTCTATTACACTCGCTTTCAGGTGGCTACTGCTGACAACTGTTAGGCAGGATATTGGGCTAGCTGAACTTTTTTTCTGAGTTAGTATGTCTGTTATTTCATTAAATGAAAATTATAATGATATAATTGTTGTGGAAGGAGGGGAGTTGCAGTGGGTGAAACTGCCAGGGTCCTATTGAGACTTTTCCTCAGTATTGGTCTATGAAGAAAAGTGAGTATTTGCCCTGTCCCTTCAATAAATCACAGCAGTTCTAACTTTGAGCTTCACAAATTGCAAGATTTGGAGAAGGCCAAAGAGTCCACTTGTTAGTCCCTAAAACACCGCGGTGCCTCCTGCCATTTCACCTCTGGAGATGTGTTGCCAATTAAGCTATGCTGCTATTAATGAGACCTTCCCAGCTGTAGCTACCTCTTGAACCATGCTGGGAAAATCCCTGTGGAGGATGATTTGTGGTAAAGGTAATGCAGTCTCTTGCTTTTTGGGTTTAATCAAGAAACCTCCTCTTACTTTCTTCACAGGCTGTGCCCCCTCTTTCTCAATGGATCTTGATCTTTGTGATAAAAATAAAGAATGGTGCAACAGAGATTGCTAACATCTTCCCTCTCTTGTGAATTGATTGTGGAGAATGTGTGTGGGCATATGTTCTAGTCTTGATTTACTAATCACAGAAAACATCATACCAGAGCTTTGTCGAAACTTGTCTTGCAAGATACTAAAAGTTGCTGTTGACTTACTAATAATAATGAAAAAAGAAAGAAAGATCTGGCTAGCTATTAACCTCACGCTAACTGGAGTAAAACATTCCTTGTAGGAAGAACAGAAAGTTTTGTGTTTTGTGATGCCGGAATAATAAAGAGGCTTGATGCTTAGATTTTTTCTTTTTTTAATTTTTACTTTTTCCCTGACTCAGTAAAGTCTCCATTTAAAGTAAACATTTACAGATCTGTTTTGAGCATTGCAGTGTGGGTCTATGCAAGGCCAAGGTGTACACATTCTGCAGGAATAAAGATTATTCAGATGTGCCAGAAAGGATGAGGAAGTGTTGGATAAAGAGAAATGTCAGGAAATGCAGCAAGAGCTGTGGCAGCCCTGTCAGAGCTGCTGTTTCCCTGCAGTCCCATACCATCTGGGGCACAGCAGCCATCTGCAGCTGGCGGTGAGTTCCCATGTCCCTTAGAAAAAGGCACCTTTGGCCAGCAGAGCAAGGAAAAGCTTCTGAGGGATTCACAGAGGGCAGGTCTGTGGTATAGGGTGGAGACACAACATACCTTTGTGACCTAGCTTGAGGTACTGGAATGCAGGCTCATTGCAGCATCCATAAAGAGATCATATATATGTATAGCCATGGTCGGATTGTTTTTAGGTACCCAAGTTATTTCAATACATTGTGTGATGTTATCCATAGAGGATGAAAGAACTCGGGTACTTTACAAATCAAGTGTGTGTTAAAATAACTCTCCCAGTGGGCTCTGGCATACTGCTTTCTTTTTCCCTTTGTACCTCAAATAGCAACAGACTACATGTAGATAGGGAGCAGGACACTGTAGTTGAAAGTAGCAGATCACTTTATGATTATGTACATGCAGCAAAAATTACAAAATAACAGAATGAATACATTTAAACTGTGCATCATTCACTATCACAAACTTTTGCAGAAAGCTGCTGTTCAAATTGAAGTAAATCACAACTCTGTCTTCTACTACAATGTAAACAAAATTGGAATAAGGCTATGCACCCAGTAATACTAAGCATGTACAAGAAGTTTACTGAGGAAAAAGTAGAACTGCTGCTAAACAATGTGGTAATTTGATATTAAGACTACATAATGCTATAGGACTATTATTTCAAATGTACTTCAAATTTCGTTATTTACAGTAGAGTATTTTTATGTTCCCACTTCACCATGATGTTTTGGCTTCTAGATAGGGCCAGTCTTTTAACTACACATCTAGGGAAGCCTTCTTAATTGACTTGAACATTAATTGCTGTGCTTTATCGATACTTGTGCTTCCGCATGCAGGCTATGGTTAATGCTTAACACATATCTGCAAATTGACTGCAAATTGACTGCCTCCTGTAATAGCTTCTTTTCCTGAAACCGAACAGATTGTTGAGTGATGTGAACTTTCCCCATAAGATTGATACCCTGATTCTTCCCTCTCAAAGCAGCTGTCATTTTGGCATCCTGAGGCTGAAATGAACTTGGAGTGCAGCCTCAGGAACACAGGATCCAAAGGGCTTGCAGTCGCTGCTGACAGGCATCGGCTTGTACCGTGACCTGATCCCACTGTGTGGTGACTGCCCTGCCATGTGCAGTTGGTCAGCAAGTGCTTGTAACATCTGTTGATTGTTGTTTATTGTCTGCAGAACACTTGTCATCATCAGATTTCTTTTCTAGCTGCTGCACATCTGGCAGATCTGGTAGTTGTATTCCACGAATACAGACAAATCATTTCCTTCTCCCAACAATGGTCAGTCCAGGGCTTTAAAACTGGCACGTTGAAGGTTGGAGTGGAACAGAGAGAACTCCTGGAGTCTTTAAATATTATGTGAAAATGAAGTGATGAAGTGGAACAGAAGATTTTTTTTTTTTTTAACTGAACACTTATTTTCTGATAAGTGCAGCTGCAGTCCACAATGTACTGCAAAAATTCCCAGAGACGGAGAGTCAGAGAGCATCATGAGGGATATTACAGTGCTTACCTACAATGAACCACGCTTTTTACTAACATGGCATGAGGACTGTCAGCCAAATGTGCATATGTTCTGTTATCCCAGCTCAGCAGCTGATAGCTGTGCAGAAGCGAACTTGTGAATTTTCAGATTTAGGCAGGGCTTTCATGGCAAGGCAGAGGAAGAGGGAAAATCCAAAAACTGGATCTGGCTGAGCATTCTGCTGCAGCTTTCCCCTGTCATACTGGGGCACTCTCTTGCCCCTAAGTAGACCATCAATCTTTTCTGCTATGAAATGGAGATTATAATACTGCCATACCTCACAGGGGAAGAATGAAAATGCTTTGAGATACTCCTTTATATTCTGCATGGAAAACACATCATTCTGTAGAATAACTGCATTTTATTTGATTGTTAAGAACAGATTCACAGTAAAATGAGTCAGTGTACCTTTATTTGCACTCAAGAAGCAAATAATCATGCCTTGATCCAACTGACAATTAGGTTGCTGAATTGCTTAAAAGTGGACCTTGATCCCTGGAGATGCTGATTGACTTTAGAAGCAGCTGAGCAATAGGAACTGATACATTTTATTCAATGTAGTCAGAAATTCACAGAAGTTTACTTGCTTGTATGCTGGAAAACATAGTATTTGTCTGGTATGTACTAAAACCACACACCCACAGTTAAAGAAAGCAATGTATGTGTGCCATGCAAGAAATTATAGGAAAGGTACAGCCCTAGTGAAAACTGAGAGAACCTGTCCCTGACTGTATCATCTTACCTTCCTCAGTTGTTTGTGTTCCCAGGTGTATGGAATAAGCTTGGATAGTTTTGGAGTGTTTTATTTGAGACTGCTGGTGTGAGAGACACAAAAATAAGGCAGAGAACTCCCAGCACAGTAGCTATTAATTGCAGTTGAAGACAATATATGTAGTTATTATGTTATGTATTTTAGAATAGTTCCTCTTATCACATAAAATAAGACTGGGCTTATTTAAATGTGAATACTATATGAAAGTTCAAAACCTGTTTTTTAGAACTCTCAGAAAGAACTTCTCCTGACAGAAATAATCTGGGGAGAATGACCAAGCAAGTCAAACACTAGAGTAGTTGCAGTGTATAAAAATGTGAAAATATGTTTGTGCCATAAATCTTTTACCAATTTATGATGTTATTGGAATAATTGTTTAAAACTCGGTGCCTTAAATCTTGATCGCCTACAAAGCACAAGTCATTTTGCCTTTTCCTAGGAAGAGTGCTTGAAATTTAGTTGTATAGAAAGATGGGGAAAAAATAGTGAGAAAACTGAATACACAATGAATACAAAATTCAAAACTGCGTTTGAAACCTTTCCAATAGAATATTAAAATTTCCACTTTCATAATTAGTGAATGACCTTTCCTTCCTGGTCCCAGAATTTAGTTGTTTGCAACAAATGAACAAAAGAACAACCCACTTGAAGTCAGTGAAGCCAACACAGCAGCTTCCATAAAGCCCTTTGCCAAACTGATTAGATTTGCAATTCACTCACTAAGCCTGCCTGGTCATGGCAGCATCATGCAATGAATCTTTTCATTGAATAAAACTGGAATTGCAGAGGAACTATTTTTTTTCTTTGTGTGAATACTTCTGTTGTGCTTGTTTAAACATGAAATTGTTCCTGATTAACTCATGTGTGAGCAGTCTTATTCTGGAATTGAAAAAAAAAATCTTCTTCCTGTTAAGCTTAATGTAGTTGTTTAATAATTAAACAGAAGCAGTTAATTGGAAAATACTGCACATATAGACAGTCTGCAGTCTTTTTCCTCTGGTGGATGTAAATGGTTAGTGGTTGGATAAAGAAGTGGTATTTTTAAAAATTCTTCCTTGGATAACAGATTTTCTTAATTTGTTTGGTTTCTTAATTTCTTATTTTTTTGGACTAAATGAGAAAGTGGAAGTATCTGATAGTTTTTGCATGTAAAATAGCAGTACAGGTAGATTGTCATGAAGGCAGAAGAATCCTTTGCTTCTGTATAATAACTCATGGAGCTGCAGAAGGTAAAGGCTGCATTGTTCAGCATGGAGCTTGTGAAGATACAGTGTGCCCTTAGCTTCCACCTAACTGCTATTCACATCCAGGCAAAGCAGGGAGAGAGAGCAACCCGATTTCATTCAGATGGCACCTCAAATCCTGAGTGGACTGAGCCTTTACAGACTATTTAGGATGGGTTTTTTTCCAGCTGTTACATAATTAACATTTTCATCATTGTTAATGAACACGTTAGTAAGTGAGATTTACTAAAAGAAAAGATTGGATTTGTTCATTATGGATTGATTTAAAAGACTAAGATTAATTAAAACTAGATATTGTTCAGAAAATAAATAGTTTCAAGTGGTAACCCAAACAAAGTAAAAAAAAGATGACTCTGATGCTTGATTCTAGCTTGTCCACTTTGTTTTTCAGAAATCAGGATGTTTATCTAAAGTGAGAGTGAATACATTTGTTAAATTATTTTTATATTAAAAAAGAAAAGATAAATTACTTGTATTAGCAAAGAAAAAGTAAAGAAAGTAGGGGAAGCATCTCTCTGAGGCTGCTAGCTTTAGATGTTAACAAGAGAAGCGGCCTCTGCTGGCTTGGTCTGCAGTGGTCTGAAAGCTGTGTTTAAACACATCTTGAATGCAGGTCCTGTTGAATCAGTTGTTAAATTATTTTTATATTAAAAAAGAAAAGATAAATTACTTGTATTAGCAAAGAAAAAGTAAAGAAAGTAGGGGAAGCATCTCTCTGAGGCTGCTAGCTTTAGATGTTAACAAGAGAAGCGGCCTCTGCTGGCTTGGTCTGCAGTGGTCTGAAAGCTGTGTTTAAACACATCTTGAATGCAGGTCCTGTTGAATCAGTGGCAGACACAGTTTGGCTGGCACATGTGAATGAGGTGGCTGTAGTACCAACATTGTAAAATTGTTATGGACAGTGACTATCAAAAATCTTAAACCTGTTTTTAAAAAAAAAAAAAAATTTTGGATTTCTGATCAGGATCCCAAACTCATGAGATACACCAGCTTGGGTTTTGGTGTGTGGGGTTTTTTTGGGGGGAGGGGAAGGGGGTGTTGGGTTCTTTGTGTTTTTTTTTTTTTTTTTTTTTTTTTTTTTTGTATGGTTCTTGTCAGTCACAGGAAACCTCTGTGCAAACTCTGACTGGGCTTTACCTCCTCCATGGGAGCCAAACTGCAAGCTGGTTGCCCTCACAGCTGGGTCTGATCCAGGACCTGATGAGGGGAGCAGGTGTAACAAGTGTGGTAATGACCAAGCAGCTGCTTCCACTAGTTTGTTGCAAGGGGAGTTGTGGATCTCAGCTGCACTGTATTGTCACAATAAACTAGGCAGGGACGTAGAGACCAGATTCTTCAAATGATTGTAATTCCTGATCTTGTGCTTTGCAGACTCCATCCCAGGGCCAGGTCCTGTGCCCAGTGCAGCTCTTGGTGGTAAGTGCTATTGTGCTATTGAGGTTGTGTGGAGCTGTGCTTTGAGTCATGGCCAAAAACTCTTTAGTCAGAGTTTGTGTAATCTGGGAGAACAAAAGTGTTTTGTCCTGAACTGTGATTACTTATGGCTCTTGATGGAGTTAAAATGTGTCCCATGAAACTTCATCTTGCTTCCTGAGTTCTCAGGGAGAGTCTCCAGGGAGACCATATATCTTGCTTGTAAACCTTCCCTCTTCCTCCCTTGCTTCCTGCAGCATCTACCTTGCTTACTTTTTTAATCTCCTCTGCTAGCCTGTGAGCAACAGTTAGCTGCCCAAATTGTCTGGAAGATGTACATGTCGACAGACACTGAGGGAAGGTTGGCTGAAATTGCCCAAAAGTTTGCATCTTGTATTGGGTTGTCTCTCTGCTTTGGTGAACAATGGTACAAGACAAGCAAGGTTTCACATGCAAGACAGTGTTGCAGATCAAGGAGCATGCATGCTATAGACAGGTCCAGGATGCAGTCAGTGCTGCAAGTTTCACCCATGGTGATGCAAGAGATTTAGGGATAGGATCTCTTGCTGAGAGAGCCACAACATGGGGCTGCAAAGGAACCTCTGATGTATGTAAGGATGTGTATAAGCTCAGGCTGTCCTTACTGGGAGGGGAATCTTGCATAGTGGTGTATGTGGCCAGTGAATTAGAATACAAACATATGTTCAAAATGACTGCAGTTTTATGCCTCAGTTATCAGTACTTTTGAAGGAACATCCTTAATTCCTTCCACAGCAATCCAAACTATGGGTGTTTAGTTCCCATTTATCACCAGCATTTCTCTGATCTCTGCCTAGCTACGCTCATATAGTGCCTCCAAGTATGTTTACAAAGATGTTTACTCTCCAAACACTGCAGGTTGGTCATTCCAAAACTACTTAAGGAATGTACCTGACAGCTTGGGTGGAAAAATATTCTCTTGTAAAAGACTTAAAGAACGGTTATATAACACTGGTTGTGGTGTTAGCCAAGATTCTGAGTCTGGACTAAAATATTTATTTCAACTCATGTTTTTATTTGTGTAATACTTTGCATATTATATAGAAACAATAAGTCAAAGCCATGATGCTAGATGTTAAAAGTTCAGACTTAAAGACTGTAAACCTGTAATATAATGTCCAATTCTAAACAATTTGTCTACAGAGGTAAAATAATTCTACTTTGCAAGCCAATAAAGAATGGCAGAATGATGTCTATAGTTGTTTTAGACATCAAAGTGAAAAAGTATAAAAACATAGCAACATCTTCATCTGGAACTGTAGTTAATCTGATTTAAATATAGCAACAAGTGAAAAAGCTGTGTCTTGGGAATCTTTCTGAAAAGACAGTAAAGAGAGATTGAGACATTCTTAATTTAGTTATAAATGAGTGTCAGTTCTGTATAATTCAGAATACCAAACAAGTAAACACAACTATTTTAACGCTCTGGTTTCTAGACGATTCAGAGCAAAACATTTGGCTTACATGGTATTGAGCAGTTTGTCTTCCTGACCGTGTAAGCACCTTTATCTCCTGTGTGCTGTTTGCTAGTCGTAACGTCATTGTTGACAGAGAACGAAGAACAGTCATAGAGACTATACTAGCAAAAATAGTCTGATGGCCTGGCTGCATAAAAATTCAACTGTTTATTGTAGCTGTTGAGATGCATCCGTTCAATAAATGTAAATAATTTGGAGAACATGTAGTTCTAAAAATGATATGTGTATTGCGTTCAGGAAAAAACATCCAGAAGGTTGATGCAGGCTACTAACACTTAAAGCTAGTTTATGTTTCTGGACTGAAGCAACTTTATAGCTTTAGAACTTGCATAGTGATCCAAATCTTTTTGGCCTGTATAATTTTTTCATGTGGAATTACATCAGTTATAAAATCAAGCTTTTTTTTTTAAAATTAAATGGGAAGGGGATGTTTATATATTTTGGCTTTTCAGAACCATATGATGTGCTGCATTAGAGCTGCACAGCTGAGTACCCACAAGTTGTATATTTTTTTGCATAGTAAAGTTCAGCAATGTAAAGCATTGGGCCTTGCCTTCCTTCTAGGGAAAGCCTAAAATGTCTTGCCAAGCTCTGGCTTTTCCACTCCACCCCTTCTATTTTATGTATTTTTTTTTTCCTTTGAAATTAACTACACAGTTGTATGGAGGAAGAAAGTACTGCTGGCACTAAGGCTTGCTCAAGATGTAGACACAGCAGGCGAACACCTTGTAGTCCTTTGGCCGAGTATCAACACACTATTATAAGCAGACAGCTTGAAAACTCAGCAACAGCAGAGTGTTTGTTACAAAAAAGAGAGACAGCTTTGATCTGGCCATTGCCTTTCATAGAATTGCCCCGTTGTTGTGCATAGCAGAGTGCTCACCTTTCATACCTAATCTTGGTCCCCCTTTATACACGGATGGTATAAAAGAGGAATTCCTGATGTACGTGTTAGTTATAGATAACTCACCGTGTGTTTCTTTTGGAGGAAGAGCAAAGGAAGGAAATGAACATTTTTTTTTTTAAACTTTTTTTTCCTCTCTTCATCTAGAGCAACTGAAAATAGTACAATATTATGAGAGACCATCCAAGCTAGCTCTAAGCTGTTCGTGTGCAGTTCTGCTCCACCCTGTACATGGCCTATTTTTGTTATTCCTG
>NW_010133930.1:1229-2632 GCF_000699245.1 Pterocles gutturalis | reverse complement strand
GTGAGCCCTCTCCCATGGGTGTTGGCCCCATTTCGTGGGTGCTGGCCCCTTCCCATGCATGTTGGTCCTGTCTTTTGGGTGCTGCCCCATCCCATGGATGCTGGTCCTGTGATCCCATGGGTGCTGGCCCCTTCCCATGGGTGCTGGCCTCTTCCCATGGGTGCTGGCCTTATCCTGTGGGTCCTGGTGCCATCCCATGGGTGCTGACCCCATCCCATAGGTGTTGACCCCATCCCATGGGTGCTGGCCCCTTCACATGGGTGCTAACCCCCCCATGGGTGCTGGCCCCATCCCATGGGTGCTGGTCCTGTCCCATGGGTGCTGGCCCCATCCTGAGGGTGCTGGTCCCACCCCATGGCTACTGACCCCATCCCATGGGTCCTGTCCCATGGGTGCTGACCACCGTCCACGGGTGTTGACCCCATCATGTGGGTCCTGACCCCATTCCATGGGTGCTGGCCCTGACCCATGGGTGCAGATCCCCCACCATGGGTGCTGACCCCATCCCGTGGGTGCTGACCCCATCCCATGCGTGCTGGCCCCATACTGTGGGTCCTGGCTCCATCCTATGGGTGCACCCCCCAGTGCCATGGGGCTCTCACCAAGGCGCTGGCCGCCGAGTGCTTGGAGTCCTTGAAGAAGGTGAGAATCCCCCCCTCCAGCACTGTCCAGGATGAGCTCCAGTTCTTCCTGGGGAGCACAGGGCGGGTCACGCAGGGGGACAGCACCGCCCCTGTCCCCTCCACTGCCCCAGGGCTCCCTTTGGTGACAGGGGGACACCGCAACATCCTTACCGCAGCCGCTTCCCTCTGTCCACTGTCTTGGTGCGGTTGAGCACCCCGGCTTTCTCCAGGCTTCTGAACTGGGAGGGAAATGGGGGGTAGTGGGGTTGTCAGGATTGGCTCCTGCCCTCCCCAGTGCCATCCCTGTTCCATGGGTGCTGGCCCACTGCCATGGGTGCTGGCCCCATCTTGTGGGTTCTGAGTCCATTCCATGGCTGCTGACTTCATCTCATGGGTGCTGGCCCCATCCTATGCATGCTGGCCCCATCCTATGGCTTCTGTAAAAAAACAATTGCCACTGGCCCCTTCCCATGGCTGCTGGCCCCATCCTGTGGGTTCTGACCCCTTCCCATGGATGCTGTCCCCATCCTGTGCATGCTGGCCCCATCCCATGGCTGCTGGCCCCATCCCATGGCTTCTGACCCCATCCAATGGGTGCTGGCCCCATCCTGGCCCCATCCTGTGGGTGCTGGTCCTGTCCCATGGGGTGAGGAAGGGCTGGCCGCCCCTCCCCGGGTGCTCACCTTCTCCTCCTTCATTCCCAGCGTTGGTGACACAGTGCTGTGCCAGACCCCGCTGTCCTGGCTGGAGCCGCTGCTGGCCCGGGGGTGGCAGCCACCC
>NW_010133930.1:0-1165 GCF_000699245.1 Pterocles gutturalis | reverse complement strand
GGGGGCTGCTGGGCATCACACCTTCTGCACCCCAGAACCCCCACCCTCTGCTTTGGTGGCCCCAGGAGGATGCTTGTCCCCTGGCAGAAATTTCTGTCCCCATCCCTGTCCCCATCCCCATCGCTATCCCTGTCCCTGTCCTCATCACCAGCCTTGTTCCCGTGCCTATTCCTGTCCCTGTCCCAATCTCTGTTCCCATCCCTGTTCTTGTCCTCATTCTTCACCCTGTCCCGATCCCATTCTGTCCCATCCCATCCAGTCCCATCCCGTCCCCATCCCCATCCCATCCCACCCCATCTCTGTCCCCATCCCTGTCCCCGTTCTGTCTCTGTCCCCATACCGTGTCAGAGGTGAAGTTCTCGGGGCAGAACACAGCTCCCTCAGGGTGGCCATGCCCATACCAGCCTGGGGATGAGCCCAGCTCCTCAGGGTGCCGTGGGGACAGAGAGAAACCAGCCCCCTGATCATAGGAGCCCACGGGTGAGTAGTCCTCCTCAGGATAACCCTCCAGCTCATCTGGAGACAGGTCAGGATAATCCGTTTCTGGAGTAGGTGGCTGGAGAGAAGAGCCAGGTCAACATCTTGTGTCCCACCAAGAGCATCCCCATCCCCAAGCTGTGGCCAGTGCAGGAGGGGGCTGCCCCACCTTCATCATCTCCATCTCCATCCCCATCTCCATTTCTATTTCAATTTCCATCTCCATCTCCATCTCTGTGCCCATCCCCATCCCTGTCTCCCTCTCTATCTCCATCTCCATTCCCATCCCTGTCTCCATCTCCATCTCCATCATCTCCATCTCCGCCTCCATTCCCACCCCCATCTCTGTCTCCATCTATGTCTCCGTTTCTGCCTCTGCCTTGATCTCCGGTCCCATCTCCATTTCTGTCTCCATCTGTGTCTCCGTCTCCATCTCCATCCCCATTCCTGTCTCCATCTCCTTGTCTATCTCCATCTCCATCTAAATCATCTCCATCCCCGTTTCCATCCCCATCTCTGTCTCCATCTCCATCCCCTCCCTTGTTCCCGTCTCCATCTCCATCATTTCCATACCCATCTCCACCCCCATCTCCATCCCCTTCATCTCCACCCCCATCTCCATCTCCATCCCCTTCATCTCCATCCCCATCTCCATCCCTATCTCCACCTCCATCTCCATCTCCATCTC
>NW_010133929.1:2670-2920 GCF_000699245.1 Pterocles gutturalis | reverse complement strand
CCATCCCCCCAAATCAATAAAAGCTCATGAGGTCACAAAAAAACGAGGTAATTTCAAGTAAAATGTGCTAAACGCAGAAACATTCCCAAAGAAAAGTTAAAAAAAAAAAAACAAAAAACAAACCAAAACCGAACGAAAAGCAAAAAAAAGCGGCGAGCAAAGCTGCCTGCCACCGTGGGCTCACACCACGCTCCGCACCGTCCAGGCACCCCGAACCCGCAGGAAAAGGAGAAATTCCCCATTCGCAGCG
>NW_010133929.1:2267-2525 GCF_000699245.1 Pterocles gutturalis | reverse complement strand
CCGCTGCAGGCCCTCTCGCACCCACCCAGACCCCCGGGACCCCCCACCCAGCATCCTCCTTCGGCCAGGATCCCCCCAGGATGCTCTGGTGGCTCACCGGACCCTGGCGCTCTCCCACCATGATGCTGCAGCCTGGGAGGATGGAAACCCCCCGGAACAGGGGCAGACCCCTTTGCCTGAGCTTGGGTCCTCAGCAGGGCATCCACGGTGGGGTCTACACGGTGATGGAGGAAACCAAAAAGCAAAACCTGCCAAAAG
>NW_010133929.1:2008-2214 GCF_000699245.1 Pterocles gutturalis | reverse complement strand
ACCATCCGGGGAGCGAGTCCCCCAGGGGCTGCGTGGGTCAAGAGCTGCCCCCAGCGCGGGTGGAGGGCGCGCAAGCGGCTGGGGAGGGGACATGGGGAAGGGGCCAGTGCATCCGAGGAGCACCGCACAGAACTGAAAACAAACAAGGCGGTGGACGCTGCGGGTTTGGTGGCGGGGGTTGTTTTTTTTTTTTTTTTTTTTTTTTT
>NW_010133929.1:625-1545 GCF_000699245.1 Pterocles gutturalis | reverse complement strand
GTGGACGCGGTAGTGGGTCTCCAGCTGGTGCTTGAGGCTGAACTTCTTGCCGCAGCCGTTGCACTCGTAGGGCTTCTCGCCCGTGTGGATGCGCTTGTGGCCCTTCAGCGTGCTCTCGTCCCGGAAGCAGCTCCCACAGAACTCGCACTCGTACGGGTGGTCACCTGCAAAAGCACATGTCACAGTCCCCATCGTGGCCACCGCGCCCAAACCCCAGCCCAGGACTGGCACGCGCCTTTTTTTTTCATCCCGGGGCATGGAGCATCCTGGCCACCCCAGCATGACACCGGTCCCTGCATCCCTGGGTGGAGGGGATGCTCGGGTCCGCAGCTCGGGTGCTGCGACCCTCCCGTCCCCCACCGCCAATTCCCAGGTTTTCACCCGGCATTGCCGGCACGGCCCCGGGTGTCTCCCACACCCCAGACCCGGTGGCTGATAAATGAACTCCGGTTCGGCACCCAAGGCGGAATGATTTGAAGGAAAGGTGAGGGCTCCAGCTACTTATTTATTACAGCCGCGAAGGCAAGGACAATAAAGATAGATTGATCGTCCGAGACTTTCTTCATGAATATTTAAATATTACTGATTTGTCTTGTCACTGTAATTACAATTTCTCTGTGCCGCATATCCTACAAGCACAGTTTATGGTAAAGAATGGCCAACTGTATTTCACTTGTCCTGCTGCAGATGTGCGGAGCTGCCAAGCGTGTAATGTTCCCCGCATTTCATACATTTTCTTCAGCTGTGAAGGCTTAAGTCATCCACAATGACCTACGTTTTTTCATTATCCCCGTGTCAAACTGCACTCGTGCCTGGGCATAAATTGTCCTTCTCGTTATATACTCACATGCCTGCGCTCTCGCTTCCTCTTTAAAATGATATTTTACTCTCTCCCTGCCTGCCGCAGCAGCTCCAGAGGA
>NW_010133929.1:0-594 GCF_000699245.1 Pterocles gutturalis | reverse complement strand
GAGGATGCGGGGGATGCATCGGGCCCCCCCTCCCCAGGTGCTGCCCATTCGCAGCCACATTTCTCCTCCCTACACCCAATTCCAAATTATCCCTCGGTTTCCGATCCTATAGTTGACGGGAGCGACTCTGCAGCCAGAGGCAGTGCTTCCACGCGCTCCATTTTCAGGAGGAGCAGGATGAGACCAGCACAATTAAACCCCCCCCAACCCCCAAGGGTTCTGGGTTTTTTCCCACCCAGAAGCCACAGGAGAGTGGGATGCATCCGGCCCGACCCGCAGCCCAGGTCACCGGATTAGCAGCTATAAACAGCTCCAGCGCCCGGCATTAACGTGCTTACCGGCAGCGCACGGTCCCCGCTTCCCGTGCCGGGACCCCGAGCACACGTGTGGTCCGGCAGCTGCCGGGCGGTGCATCCCCCCATGTTTTCTCTCCCCTTTCGGGGCTGCACGCACCCATGCTGCCGAAAAGGAGCAAGGAGAAGGGGAACCACCCCTTGGTGGGTGTTTTCCCTCCCACCAGCAATAAAACCGTGGCTGAGGTGGGTGCACAAGCCCCCAGCGTGTGTGGGCAGAGGCTGGGCAAGGAGCGCGTTG
>NW_010133928.1:1508-3507 GCF_000699245.1 Pterocles gutturalis | reverse complement strand
TGCCTATTCCCCTGCCCGGCCCCTTGTCCCCCTGCCCAGGTCTCCTGCAGCCCCACACTGCAGGGGGGGAGCAGGAGGTGAGGCTGTACCCAGAGAGCCCCTAAACAAGGGACCAGCCGGCAGGACAGGTCTCGGGGCTGTGCCAGGGCCAGGGCTCGGGGCTGTGCCAGGGGCAGGTCCCTGGGCAGGGTCCCCACGTCTCCCCTGCCCCTCCCTCTGTCAGGCTCTGAGATGATCGAGACCCAGGAGGACATTTACGTGGGCTCCATCGAGACAGACCGTGGGGTGCGCGAGCAGGTGCGCTTCTACGACACGCGGGGCCTGCGGGATGGCCTGGAGCTCCCCAAGCACTGCTTCTCCTGCACGGACGGCTACGTGCTGGTCTACAGCACCGACAGCAAGGAGTCCTTCAAGCGCGTGGAGCTCCTCAAGAAGGAGATCGACAAGTCCAAAGACAAGAAGGAGGTGAGTGCTCAGGGGAAAGGGGCTGCAGAGTGCCATCTGCTCCTCTTCAGTTTCTCACACAGGGACTCTCAGTTTCTCTGGCTTGTCACAAGATGGCAACAGGGGTCCCTGTTCCACAAGACTCTCAGTTGTAACTGGCTCCTGTCCTGGGATGCTTTCTGAGTGTACAAGTGCTCAACAGGCCCTTGTGCTTTGGTCTGGTTTGAGACACATGGATGAGAACAGGAGGGGAAGCTGCCAGAAGGGAGCACTGGGAAATGTGGTGTTTTAACCTTGGCACGGAGGGGGAGTTACCTGCAGGACTGTGCCTGGCACCGAGGCTCTTCAAGGCAGAGCCAGGCAGCACCGTTCAGCTCTGCGTGTGGTGCCTTCAGGGAGTCTTCTCGCCCTTTTTTGAACAGGTCACCATTGTGGTTTTGGGCAACAAGTGTGACCTGCAGGAGCAGCGCCGGGTGGACCACGACGCAGCCCAGCACTGGGCTAAGGGCGAGAAGGTGAAGCTGTGGGAGGTGTCCGTGGCTGACCGGCGTACACTGATCGAGCCGTTCATCTACCTGGCCAGTAAGATGACACAGCCACAAAGCAAGTCTGCTTTCCCCCTGAGTCGCAAGAACAAGGGCAGTGGGTCGATAGATGGCTGAGCCTTCTGTGTTTTCCCTTCCTTTCCATCGCCACCTCCGTGTCCTCACCTCCCTCCTTCCCTTGCACACGCCTCCTGCTGAGCCCATTTGGTATCACGGAGCCTGCAGGAAGCACAGGAGGAGTGGGCAGCCCAGGGCTGGGGGTGGTCTCTGAGGATGAGAGAGGCGAGACATCTCCCTGCACTGGGACAGGGATCACTCTTTTCACTGCCCAGCTCCTGCAGATGTTCGAGGTGCTATAGGAAAGCCAGGATTCACCGAGTGCCACCCCTCTGCTCTCCAGGCGCAGGCTGGCAGACCCCTGGGCCATACGCTGCAAAGAGGGGAGGCCCAGCACAGGGCTGGCCCACAGGTGGGACAAGAATTCCCTCTCTCTCGAGCTCTCTGATTTATATTTACTGATACCACGTGAGAAGCGCCCATTTGCCAGCCCTGCCTCCAGCCCAGCCACAGTCAGAGCACCTCTCCCTTGCGCTGCCCCAGCCGGCTCCGCGGTGCTCCCTGGCAGATGCCCCTTACCTGGCAGTGCTCGCTGCTCCTTCACCTGCAGAAACATTGTCATCCTGCCCCAGGGAAAGCATGGTGCAGAGCAGGGCAAGATGCTGTTATTGAGGGCAGGGGGCCCACATCCACCGTGCTGCAGCCCTCCTCTTTCCACGCGCAGACTCAGTCACGACCTTGGAGAAGCTGGGACTGTGTTTAGCCTGCGCACCCTGCTGCTCAGGGCTGTGGCAGCTCTCGCTGCCCATCTGCCATGGTCCCAGCTCTCCTCTCAGAACCAACACAAGACAAGGGAAAGGTGTCCCGGTCCTGCCCAGCAACATGTGTTCCCTTCAGCTAGTCTGGATCTAGGAAGAAGGAAAAAAAAAAAAAAAAAAAAAAAAAAAAAACAG
>NW_010133928.1:656-1477 GCF_000699245.1 Pterocles gutturalis | reverse complement strand
AAAAAAAAAAAAAAGGGACGAGAAAGGAGAAAGCCCTGGTTTGTTTATACTTGTTCCTTTTATTGACTGAGTAACACAATAAAGCGATGAGATTCAATTATCAAAATATTTTCCTTTTTTTTTTTTTCCCCAACAGTTATAGTACATCAAAAAAATATACAATGGACATCAGAGGAGGGGTACTGGCCAAGTCCCTAGAGTCTGTTTATTCCATTTTTGAGGGGGTTTTTTGGTTGGTGTGTGTTTTTTTTTTTTTTTTGAATCAAACTGTTCACATCACTCCGAGGTTATTTACAGAGGGGCACACGTTACTGAGCGCTATGGACTATGCCCTACCACCTAGTACAGCAGATGCTACGGCAAAGGCAGTAAATGCTTTGGAGAGCATGGGAGCAGGGAGGGCTTTGGGGCCGGGATGCGGGAGAGGGAGCGTGTTCGTACTCAGCTCGTTGCAGTATTATTGTTATTAGAAGGAATGGCTTTCAAGGGGATAAAGTGCCAAGTGTAGGAGTGTCTGAGGGCTCCGCTGGTGGAGGGGCGAGGGGAGCAGCCGCTGCTGGCTCCAGCACAGGCTTTTTAGAACAAAATGCAGGGGAACCACCCACCAGTGCCGGCAGCTCTCCTGCAGGCTGGCCCATGGCTGCTCCTGGCTCCCCGCGCTCCTGAGGCTGGTGGGGATGTTGCAGGAGGGGACACGCTGCCCTTCCCTGCTGCGGCCAGGGCTGGGAGGGACCGGCGAGCGGCCTGGGGACGAGCACAGTGAGATGCAGGGAGGAGCGCTGGAGCCGGGCTGGCCGTGGGCTGTTTGGCACTGCGATGCT
>NW_010133928.1:283-568 GCF_000699245.1 Pterocles gutturalis | reverse complement strand
CTGGGCTGTGGGACCATCTCCCTGTCCCTGGCAAAGCCACTGCTGCTGGGAGCCTGTCTTCCCTCAGCTGGTCTCCCACCACCATGGTAAGACCGTTCGGTTGTCTCTGCTCCCAGCCTTCCGTACAAGTTTGCTCTTCTCCCTGGGGAGCGAGGAGATGCCTGGAGCAGATGAGCCCGTACCCGGGGCTCCGTCGCACTCCTCTGTGGCAGGGGCACGGCAGGTCAGCGCTGCCCATGGCACCAGGAACGGGCCCTCCGGACGCAGGCGGACAGCTCTGTGCTG
>NW_010133928.1:0-212 GCF_000699245.1 Pterocles gutturalis | reverse complement strand
TTACCCGTTGGCCAGTTCCCATCCTCTCCCCTTGCCAGGACCCTGTCCTGAGCGTTGTCGGTGGAGCGCACCGGGAAAAATCCTCCTGGAACCCAGGCGTTGCTTATGGCCAAGACGACGGATACGTGTGCTTGTGCGTGTGGATTCCCAGGTGCACAAACCCACCTGCCTCCTCCCCAGCGCTGGGAAGGGACGTGGGACCTGCGTCTTCC
>NW_010133927.1:44473-46652 GCF_000699245.1 Pterocles gutturalis | reverse complement strand
CCTCATCCAAGTCGTTGATGAGTATATTGGCAGCAAGGTAAAGCACTGTGGCTCTCTATCAGCATTGCATGAAGCATGCAATAGGAACAAAGAAATAGGCATTTAATGGAATTTGGGGCACTATAAGATCTCAAACGAGTATTATATGTTTTAACATACGCATTTGCTTCCTGTACCAAAAAAAGCCTTTTGGACCCCACATCCTTTGCAAAATGTATGTATTCTTAATACATATTAAATATGAGTAAATTATCCAGTGACACCTGTTGTTTTTATTGAGATACAGTGATTATGAATAAATAAAACCTTTGCCAATGACTGATCTGTTTTTCATTCCAAGGCTTTATTGGTACTTTTTCTGAGGCTTTCTATATGTCCATTTGGCTTAATATTGGGTATTTTTCTTTAGGCAACTTATTTATCTGTTCAAAATCTTGGAGCATTTGACAGTGCATATTTAAATTCAGGAAAAAAAAAAAAAAACGGAGATGGAAATAAACAGACTTGTCCATAGGGGGTTCCCAGGAATTGAAAGATGTGTTGTGCACCTTAGACTGATCCAATCACACTTGGATTAGCTGGAGAATTGCTGTGTGGTTAACTAACTTGCTGGGTGATATGGGAAAGCAGTCTCTCAGAGTGTAATTAAATGATAAGTTCACATTCAAGGGACAATTGTAAGTTACTGAGACTGTCATATACAATGCCAAAAATAGGCTGTCTCATGATGAATACCCTTATTAACAGCGACAGTGCTCTGTGTTCATAGTATATGGCTGGGGAATTCGACAGGACTTGGTCCTGTTTGTTAAAGATCTCCCAATAGATTTTTATATGAGATTCATATAAAAGATGACTACATCTGAAAAGCAAATAGACTACATACTTTTAGGCCATGCTGTTGTGGCTGTTAATCATGTGTTAACAGTCAAATCTGATGCGGATTCACACCTTTATTTGATATAATAAAAACTATTTGTTAACAGAATACAATGATAAGAACTTTGTTATTACCAGGAAAAGGTGTCTGAGAATAGTTTGTGTTCATTACAAACATCTTTTAAGGAGTGGCTTGGTGGCTTTGAGAGATGACATCTCCACCGTTTTGAAGTTTTTGGTGGGAACTGTGAATCAAGGATGGGGGAAGTGAGTACCCCGCCCAGGCTCAGGGAGGAAGAGGTGGTCTCTTGGACAGTGCATGTCGTTTGTACCCGAGACATTAAGCTCTTGCTTCCTTGACAATCAGCCTCAAAGCAAAACCCCTCTGCATTGTGCTTGTGGCAAGGTGTTCCAAGCAATAAACTAGCTGCGGTGTAGCACACCAACTTCTAGTTTCCAGGTAGATTTACATTGACTATATTGCAGCCTTGTTTGTTTAAATAACCAGAACCCTATCTGTCCAAATAAATCAGTATCAGACTTCCTGAGTGTTCTAAATGGTGCTAATTTTGAAGTTAGTGTTACAGGTAGGTTTCCTTTCCTGCCGCACAGCTACAGATGGGGGCTGCAAAGTACATGGATGAACCGAGAGGGGCTGTGTGACCCTCCCTGGGTACCAGGGAAGCCAGGGTTGTGTTATGTGTCTGAGCCCTGGTAGTGCCCAGGCTCTGCACAGGGCTCATGGGTGGCATGAGGCAGGGATGGTCACCCCCATGCTGCCTTGATGCTGAGCCCTAAGCACCTCGAAGGCTGGCTGGTAGTTGGCTGCCTGTGGGCACATCTGCCAGCTTCAGCACAATTCCCACAGCTTTGTTTTAGGCATGTGCAATTGCACTTCCCGAGTCCAAGATATCAGAGAGAACTTTAAATTATCTTTCCTTTTAATAAAAATGAGAGCACATATTCACTTCTGATGAATGTGCATCTCCTGTGTGGAGTGGAGCTGCTGGAGTGTCCTAAGCTTGCTTATTTGTGTTTAACATCCATGAAGAGTGTGTGAAGCTGAGGCCAAGCAGCTGGCACTTCTACAGGTTTTCTTTCCTGGTAAGTGGAATTTTATTGTTTCCTAGGCTTAAAAAAAGCTCAATGAGTCTCTTGGACTCCACAGGTTGCGGTATCCCTGGCAAACTCCTCTGTGTACTGTGGTTGAGGACTTTAAGAGGTGCTTGTAGGGTGGCACTGATGACTCTGTGCCCTGTGTGCTGAGGGTCTTCATGTAGTGGAAGGTGGCACAGTGTGT
>NW_010133927.1:19580-44448 GCF_000699245.1 Pterocles gutturalis | reverse complement strand
AAGCTGTGTGGTTGCCCTATAGCAGTGAGTTTACCTTATAGAGCAGCTGCCTTGCTGGAGGAGAGGGGCTGTTTGCTCTGGTTCACCTGTCTGAGCTTTCTGAAATAGTGGTCCCAGACTCCTGAGCTTGTGCTAAGCGGAAGGACAGGTATCAACAAGCAGGAATAGTAGGGATGGAAAGAACCAGCTTATTTCCTGATAGATGGAGTGTATCAAGCTTTATGTGGGGGTGGAAAAAGCACTTTTATAGAGCTTCCCACTCCACAGAGCCCCTTTCACTTGAGTGAACACATCCAGTGCACGTGTTCCTGGTGCTTAAGAGGTGTAGAGTGCCCTTGTGCTGTGCTTCCAGCCCAGAGGGTCTGCAGCCACGCAGAGTGGAGTAGATCAACTGGAATTTAGTTAAAAAACTGAGAAAATATGCAGAACAGGCTGTAGAAATGTTAATAGTTTTGTCTGCATGGCTTATTAAAATTTGTATCATTTTCCATCTTATCTGAAAAATAGTACTACCAGCTGCACAAATACCATGGCATTCACTCAGTGCTGACTCACTCGCTCAAGGAATAGTGCGGACCCTGCAGAATCAGCAACAGTGTCTCTTTTTGCAGGAATATAAAGCTCGGGTTCTGTAAGCTGCTGCCCAAGGACCCTTCCTGGAACAAATTCTGGGATAGAAGTGAGGGAAAGTCCTCAGATTTATTTAAGATCTCTGCTTATACCCTAATTCTATGTACGTGCGGGACTTTGCCCTTACAAAGTGCCTCTCTGAGGCTTATGGCATTTATATGCCAATGGCTCCTGTAGGGTATAGGGAGGATAATTATATTTACCTTCTTGTTGAGTCTGGGTCAAGCTGATGAAGTTTGAGGGCTACAAAAACCATAGGTAGGATGATTTCTGACTGCAAGTACTGCCTCTACACTTAACCTCTTAATAAGGGAATTGCTCAGAGTTTGGACTACTGCATCAGGAGTTAAATCACTTGTATTTCTCACTGTCAAATAGCTGGAAAAATGGAGGTGGCAGAGGGAAGATATAGGTATTGGCTGAGAATCTTAAAACTTCCTAGGAGGTTTGGGCACCCTAATTACACTGAAATTTGACCGAACTATAGCTAGGTTACTGTGTGTAGAATGAACCAGATTTTGCACTTCTCTTAAAATATATGAAAGCATGGGGAAAGAGAATGTAAAAATGTTTTTGCAAAATATGCTTTGTGTGATTTATATGATATAAATCCAGGATGCTAGTGTATTTTTTTTTTGTTTTGCATTTCAAGGTCATGTGTGTTTCGTATGGCTGATAGATAAACGTATTCTTCTAGTTCTACTTTTTTGAACAATTTACTGCAATTCAATTAGCTGCATTACTGGGGTAAGGAATTGCCATACTTGCGAAGCTGTTGGTTTGAAAAACATACACAAAGAAGTTTTTGCTTTTCTACAGGCTTTCTATTTTGAACATTCTCAGTGGCAATAAATTTGTATTGCCATCTTTTACATGCGTGTAGGTTTTGCAAGCCAGCAGGAAGTTATTAATCTATCGCTTACTATTAAGATGACAGTGATGTTTAGATCCAGAACTCAAGTAGAATGTGCATCACAATTGGATGCTGCTGGATAACAGTCCCAGAAGCTTCGTTATGATATGTGAT
The DNA here is from genome assembly GCF_000699245.1 of Pterocles gutturalis. Classification (NCBI taxonomy): domain Eukaryota; kingdom Metazoa; phylum Chordata; class Aves; order Pterocliformes; family Pteroclidae; genus Pterocles; species Pterocles gutturalis. The sequence continues at coordinate 42,791 of NW_010133927.1, read as the reverse complement.
GGATCTATAAGACAATTGTTTCAGGGCACTTGTGTATATTGTTAATATGATGCATGATGACGTGACCAATTACAGTAAGCTAATGTTCAAACAGCATGTCACAACCTGTGTATCAATGTATTAGATCTCTTCTCTCAACAAACAAATGAAACTGAGCAAGATGTGATGAAGAGCCATTGACCTCATAAAAGGTCAAAATCCTTTTATACTGACCTCTCTACTACAACATAATTATTAGAACATTGTTTAAATCTGTGAGGAGGAGAATTAGCTTCAATCTTGAAATGTGTGATTTGATTTGTCAGAAAAAAGCTTGTTTTAAATTTCCAGAGGTGGAAAAATTAATCCATGGCAGGGGTTGTGGTGCTAGAAGTGTTTCCAGCTTCCTCCATGCGGCCAGCTGTGCTCTTGAAATGGGAGGCTGGGTTCAGGTGAGGAGAAGCCACAGCTTTGCTCTTCTCCCCTCAGGCTAGGCTAGGAAAACTGGCAACAGAAATTCTCCCTTGGGTTGTGGTTGTGGAAACTTCCCTCATTTCTGGGGTGAAGGGGAGAGTCGGGCATCAGCAGTTGTCCTTAGAATGTGTTCGAGGGCCGGCAGCCCATAATGAGTTTGTGACATCTCTCAGCATTGAGCTGTGTGTTTTGAGCTGGAGAAACAGGCCTGTCTGATCTTCGTTGGTTAGGCATCATGAACAGTGACTTCTCTTTCTATAAAGGCTATCCTTGCCACACTTACCTTGACATGGAAAAGCCTGTTATTTGTTTAGCTTTTACATGCATGGTGTAGATGATGGAAACTGTAGTCTGCTCCCAAATAAAATGTTCATAGATGAAACTAAACTGCTTTGAAGTGACTTACTACACATCTGTTTCTGCAGACAGTCAAATGCAGTGTCACAGGGCCAGCATAGGACATGACTGCAATAGGATGATCTTTCCACTTTAGAATACTTTTGGGTCAGTGTGGTCATTCTGGGTATTTTTATGGAGGATTTGGGAACCTACAGTTCTGTTGTGTGAGCAGAAACTGTTATGAGATAACATAAGTTGAGAGGTAACCTTTCAGCAGAATGGTTTGAGTTAAAATAAAGGAATTGAAAAAGAGTACAATGACCAAAAAAATCTATAAAAATGCAATTGCACTAATATAATTTTATCACTTATTTAAAAATTTAGTCGACCCAAAAGACTACCAAGTGTGAAATTAAGGAACAGCTCCTCTACTTTTATGGAAATCACTCTTCTTCACTTGTCTAATAGCCTGATTTTGTCAGATCATTTATTTCCATGGTTTTAAAATGAGCTTGACAGACAGAATTTTATAACACCACTTTACTGCAAATAAGAACATCATTTTCGCTTATTAAAACTGAAGCTTAGAGAAAGCATTAAAATTAACAGTTCACTCTGCTTTAACCTTTTGAATACTACTGTGACTTTACACTCCAGACTATGTGTAAGGAAAGACCTGGTGACTGCTGGGTACGTAACTGAAGCAGAGCTCCAAGAGGATAGCTCAGTGAGGAGCTGCTCGGGCCATACCTACAATCTGCTCACACTTGCCTTGGTAATTCTGCCAGTGAAAACATTTAAAACACCACTGGCAGAAGTTAGTACTTGCTCCAGTCAAGGTGACTTCGGGAATCAGAACCATGTAGTGAAGAGAGATGGTGAGTCAGGATGTTATAGCAAACATGGTCTGAGTTTACAGGCATGTTGCCGCACACAGCAAACACCATAAAATGCAGCTTATTCTTCTAACAGATGTTTCACTTTTTGTATGATTTTCCTTTCTGAGCAATGAAAACTTTGACTGATCTTAGAGGTCACTGACAGATGATGAATTCTCTACTCCATAGCTGGCAGTAACTCAAACATCATGGCAATGGTGGTGGGATGCATCCTCCTCCAGCTTGGCACATCTCCAGAGAGGAATGTCGTCTTCACAGCTACAGCTGGACCTTATCCGCATTGGGAGGGTGTTCAGTAATGTCAGTTTAGATCAGGTTTTCCCATGCATGTTTGTGCAGCCTTGTTTTGCTCTCAATTGCATGCCTGGAGTTACTCATTGCCATCAGTTCTTGCCCTCGTGTTATGTTCTTTTTTAAAACCTAATTCAGTGAAGGAGTGGGAGTCCCAGGCCAGGCAGTGCTGCTGTCGCTCAGGCTGCTCCCTGTTAGCCAAGCCATCCTTCTGCTAACAGTGATTATTTCTTGAAGTTAATGATGATGATAAAAATAGATTTTCTTTTTATGTTGTCAACATTTTAGTAGATAACAAGGACAGATCCCTTCCAGGATCTTCACTGGAAAAACTGATTCAGACTGTGGCAAGCCATTCGCACCCTTTTTCTGCCAGCTCATACAACCTAAAAAATTAAGGCAGTATTGAGAGAGAGAGGTGTGTCTGCCAAATGAGCTGAACTTGTATCTCCCTTAAAAGGCTTCTGCACCTTTGCCCTTAGACTCACCAATCTGTGGGCCAGCAGAGAACATCCATCTTTTCTCCGGCCCCGGAGGCTTCCTAAAGTTTCACAACACTCAGGATGTAGGGGGAAAGACTCAAAGTCTCTTTGTGTTTAAATGAAAAAGGAGGATGAATAGGAAAGGTTTTGCTTCTGGTTTTGACTGTGGAGTTCATCCGTCTTTAATCCAGCCCTTCTTTTCCTCTCACCACTGTCTTGACATAAGATTTTGGCTTACTTCATTTCCTGCCCTCAAATGTTCTGCAGTGGTGATGATTGTTTCCATGCAGAGCCTTGTTGCTTTTCACTGAGTTTCATTTCAGTACTGAAAAGATTCCTATACAAGCTAATAATGATGTGTTTGAACCCCTCTAAATGAAAGAACTGTATAATGGAACAGTGTTATCTACGTTGCATTGCCATTGCCACAGCCTTTTGGTCTTGTTACAGCTCATAACAGTGAGAGAACATGCTAGATGGAGAACATGTAGCTCACAAATTTCTCTACAAGTGTTTGCTGCAAGTCCAGATTTAGTTTGAGTTCTAATTGCTGTATCCTTTTGGTTTGATTAAACCATCATTCCTTGCCTTTAAGGATCAATCCTCTGGACTGGAGGTTGAGAATAAAATTGCCTCTGTGCCCTGAAGTCTGAGAATCAAATGAAGAAGTTTACTGCATGGAGACTTCCAATTTTAGTTGAACTAAGTCTAAAAATTGACCAGAGAACTTTTTACTGTGATAGGGAATTAATCTCCCATTCCTACAAGAAGTGTTGTACAGGAGAGGCTATATGGAATGGAGTAAGGTATGGTTGTGTTATTGGAAAAGGTAAAGCCTTGTATCATCTTCATAAAAAAAAAAAAAACCAAACCCTCAGCAGCCCAGACTGAAATTAAAGTTGATGGTTCTGGAATGTCTAACAGTCTAAGTTTATGGTTCATCTACAGACTTGATATGAAATAAGGCGTTGTGGTTTGAACTTGCTTGGCTAGCAGAAAACACCACAGAGCTGCTCTCTCACTCTTGCCCATCCCAGGGATGGGGAAGAGAATTAAAGGGGCAAAGGGAAAAGAGATTTGTGGTTTGATATAAGAACAATTTAATAACTAAACTACAATAAAATTGAAAATAATAATAGTAATATACACCAATGAGTGATACACAGTGCAACTGCTCACCACCCGATGACCAAGGCTCTGCCTGCTCCCGGCTAACATTCCTGGAGCAGACTGAGAGTGTGTTTCTGGATAGCCCCTCATAATATACTGGGCATAGTGTGCACGATATGGAATATCATGGTCTATTCGGGTCTCACTCTTAAATGTAAGGTTGAATCCTAGGCTAGTAATTTGGGCTGTGCTCCTTCCTAGTTTCTCCTGCACCTGCAGACACTGGCAAAGCAGAGAAGCTGAAAAGCCCTTGACTGTCCTGTCAACAACTATAAACATCAATATGTTATCAGCCTTCTGCTCAGCACAAATCCAAAACACAGTCTCTCACTAGATAGTATGAAGAAAGTTAACTGAATCCCAGAGACACATCAGTACATAAGAAAAACAAATTTCTGTCAGGAATCCTTTGGTAGCAAGTGTGGAAATGACTGAACTTTAAAATTATGATTTCCCGTCATTTGGCATCTGAAAAGGACCATTAAGGTAAGGTAAAGATACATTGTTGTGAACCACAGCTGTAATAGGCAATTAGGCATCAAGTCAGTTAGTGTGCCAGAGAGGTACCATCAATGCTGAATTAATACATGCTACAGCTTCCTCCAACGTACAAAAAAATACAGCAATTGAAGTAACAAGTGAAGATGAGGAGGTGTTGGAATAGTTTGCAATGCAGAGAAGTTTTTCATCATATGATGCCGTCTTGCAAAAAAGCTCAGGAGCAGGAATTGTGAATAAGAAATCTTAACATTTCCTGTTGGATTTGAAGTAAGAACTGGAAATCTGTGTATTTTTCACCTCAAAACAAGTGTGCTCACATTTTTTTGGCCTCCCTAGAACATGTTAAAGCTGAGATTTTAAATGTAGTCACAAGAACTTGAAGGGCTCTTAGGAGGCATCAAGGCCATCCTCTTGCCCCGGGGTGGTGTAACTGGTTGCTCCTGTGTCGTTCCCAGCAGATGCTTGTCTTGTTTTTGTTTAAAAACATCATTTTAGGAAACTGCACAATATCTCTAGGAAATATCTTCCTGTGCTTCACCGGTTTTGCCATACAACAGTTCTCTTGATATCCAGTCTGACTCTTCCTTCTTGTCGTTTAAACCTGTTATTTCTTACTGTGTTCATTGTGGCTTAGGGCAGCTTTGAATCCATTCCTCCTTTCTGCAGCCTTTAATGTGACTGCAAATTGTTATCACATTAACATGTAGCATACCTCACTCTTTCCTTTGCTGGCTTAGTAATTCTGGTTAATTAACCTGCTAGGTTATGGCTTCTTGATTTACCATTACATCTAGATTTTCTCCTCTTGGATTTCAGCCTTGTTGAAGAAAGGTGCCCCAAACTGGTATCACTGGGGGTCTTCCCAGTATACGGAGCAGAAGAATTACTTAATTTCTTCATTCATGGTTGTAGTATATGTGTGTTTTTATGCATTCAAGTATGGCATTAAACATTCCTTATAGCCCCAAAACAAGATCTTTTCTTAATTTGTCTGGCTCTTCCTATAGTTCAACATACTTGCAGTGCATTCTGGTTTGATCTGTTCAATGACTTTTATAAGCCTAGCCTTTTATCATTCAGGTCACTAATGAGAGTGCTGAGTAGTACCTGATCTAGATCCCCTGGTTGAGGCCTCACTTTCATTTTGGTGATGAGCCATTGGTAATTGCTTTCTAGATATGGTTTTCAACCAGTTTTGCACCCACTGTGTTGTATTTTCAATGGCATTATGTGGGACATTGCCTTGGAAATCAGGAACAAGTGATGGCTATTTAGGTGTGCTTGAGAATTCAATGACTATAGATGTATCAATACGTGTTTGGATTTTTTTGACTGTTCAGTGAATGGATGCACATTTTTACTGGTGCAGCTGGTGCTTTTTAAAAGTGATGCCTAGAAATTCACTTGCTAATGAAAATTGCTAAGATATCATAAAGTAAAGAAATGGGTTATTGGGTTTAGAAAACCAAAAACGACACTGAATCTAATTACCAAAGAGAAAGGTGTGCTGCCATGAATTTGATTGAGATTTTATGTAAATCCTGTCCAGCTAGTCAACTCCAGAATTTGATTTACAAGTCTAATGGACAATAAGGATGTACATACTGCAGATTGTGGGTAAGCAGCAAAGCAGCTGCTCTGGTGAGCTACTAACTTAAGTGAATGATAGACATCTTACCACTTCTGCTGTGGTTTTTCTCTACAATATTTGGTGTTGGAGATGATCAGAATACAGTGACACAAAGCTTTAGATTCATGTCAATAATTTTTGTGTAGAAAGCAAAGTCCTGAATCCTACAGGCATGTCCTACTTAACAGAACCAGTTGTGAAAAAACCCCACAACTATCCTAAAAATAAGAGTAACAGTTGATGTGCACCAGTCACTCATCTTTAAACACTTAGTACTTTAAAGTAGCCAGCGGTCTGCTTCAAAACTTAGCTTATGAATTTAAAATCTCTGCAGTCCATTGTTCATTCCAGAGTCAAAGCTGTATCGGATGCAAGTGACATGGGGGTTTGTGTATTTGAACCAATCCAGCAGAGAGCAGAATGACCTGTTCTGCTTTCCATGTTGTTATTCCTTCTGTGGCTCCCAGACCAAAGAATTCCAGATGTTCCAGATGTATTCTTCAGTGAAATGTCTTGAATTAGGGGAAGAATTTCACCTGTAACATTAGGTTATTCTTTTTTGATCAAAGCTCTTAACAGTCCCAGTTCTGTATCTGCCTTCACAATCTGAGTACCTCACGACCAACGCCTTGAACTACACTGCTGAGAAAAGAAGCTGACTCTTACAGTAGGAAATGTGTACTTACTGAAAGAAAGGCTTAGTGTAAGGGATGTAACTATAATTTGTGCCATAAGCTCTCCACATGTCGTTATGCACCACTAGAAACCTCATTGGCTTTTGCAAACCTTCTTCCCTTTCAGTATTGGTAGAATAAATTTCATCTCAGCATTCTATCTCTATCCAGAGTCAGTTTAAACTGGGAGAATTTTATATACAAAAGAGCATGCCTCTGAAGGTGACATTGACTCTGTGTTCTCTGTAACATGCTTTATAATTTTGTATAATATGAGTTCATTTGGAAACTGTAAAAAAAACTTAAGATGAGGAAAAACCATGAGATTTTCTCAGAGCTGCAGAGACAGGTCAGGGCAGTCTCTGGGGTTTTGATCTACTGAAACTCCACTAGCTTCAGTAGATTCTGCTGATTTAGATCATGCAAGTGGCTGGGCTTAGATTGCACTAGTGATGTTAAGGCATATTCAGGCAAACCCTTTATTCATCAGTTCTGTGATGAGCACTTCATGCGTAGCATCTTCTTTATCATTCCTCCCCATAATTCGATGTTAACATTTTCCCTTTCCTTGGTCTTTAAGATGTAAATAATCATCTGATTAAATATCTCTTGAGAAGATTATGCTAGGGATAGAGGACTGTCACTGCACCCCTCACAATCAATGTTTCACTTGTTTATGTGATATATGTACACCTGTGAGTAGTTGCCATTACCCTTGATTGCAGCGTGGGAGACTCCTAGCTTGAAACACAACCATGCAAAAAATATGTCTTTTTTAAATAGTGTCTTTTTGCAAATGCAAAAACAAGGAAATGCACTGACTGTAGACAAAGCAGCATTAATGCTGAGAAAAAAATATTGTAACAAGACTGTAGCAGTCACTGAAACAGCTTTGGTCCCTCCACTGCTGTTATCAAGAGCAATGTGGCTTATGCAGAACATTCCTTAGCAGAAAAAACTTGATTTCTTCCTAGAAATAAAATTCCTATAAAATCTAATGCTAGGTACACGCTGGGTTTTAGTGATGCATCAGATTACTTTGCTTACAAATTCTTACCTGAGAAATTAATTCACATTGGCTTCTAGAAATGCTGCATGTGGGTTGAACATCTAGGTAGAGAGCTGCACAGAGCAGAACAATAAATGGCAATGTATCAAATGTAGGGAAGTTTCCTACTAATGTAATGCAGGGAATAGCGTTAGGTCCAGTGTTATTTCACATCCTCGTTAATGATCTGAAAGAGGAGAGTAAACAGCTGGTTAATGAAATTCACAGATGATAATAAATTGGAGACATTATAAATATCACTGAGAGCAGCAAAATAATAGAAAGGGAACTGAGATCAGAAACATGCCAAAGAAATAAGGAAAGGAATGTCATCTGGGACAAATGTAAGGTAATACCCTGGGGGAAAACGGAAACAGCTCTGCTGTCTGGGAGGGGAAGCACGACAAGCAGTATCAGAGGCAGATTTCCAAGGCACCCCAATTCTGCAGTGTAGCCTGGCATGGACCAAACCCCAGCAATCCACAGCAGCTTTACACGACAAATACAGCATAGCGTTAGCGGCCAGCTCCTCTGCACCACAGAGTGGGGAAAAGGCTGGTGTAGAACTGGTAGGAGGCTTCCACCAGAGCCAAGGACTCCCCTCCTCTGGGACATCCTCTGCTGGCTGTTAAACTGGCTTTTAGGCTGCTTTGTGTTGCCACCGAGAGGCAAAACAGCTTTAACAGGCTGAGAATTGGACCTGAAGGATGGAGAAGGATTATTTAAAGTAACACAAAGAAACAAAGGCCAGGAAGAAAGGACAGTAGGAGTATGAAAATAAAATGTTATTAAAAGTGGAAATTTCAGCCTGGATGTCAGGGGAAAAGCTCCTAATGGTGAGATGTAATTAATCTGCAGAACAGTCTTCTGAGGGAAGTAGTGGAAGCCCTGTCACTTAGGAGTTTTAAACACTGAAGGGACAAAACACTGGAAAGCACATGATAGGAAACAATCTAGAGTAGGCAGTGTGTGGACTACATGTCTGTTCAGCTGGTCTGCTTGGGGTTATCAAACCAAGATAAAAATCTCCAGTATCTTTCACTATCACAGAGCTCCACAGAAAAGTGGTGATTTGGGAGGTTTTCCATACATCTCAGTCACAGAAACATTTTCACCAAAATGCCTTTGCTGCTCTATACTGACATTTATTCAGTAAATTTGCAAGCTTTCTTTCTTATTTGTGGCTGAATGGATGTCATTCACATTGAAGACTGAAAAGGAAGAAGAGCATTAAAGCTCTCCTTTGCTCTATATAGCGCTCTTTTTTCAGTGTGTGCATGTTCTTAGTTCTGTGCTGAGAACGTTAAAAATGGTTAGTGTGGATGTAAAAATTTTTACTACTGTAATTACAGCAAAAGGCTACCTGTCAGGAAAATAAATGCAAGTAATCAAACATAGGTACAAATCTGGCTTTGAACTGGAAGAGCCATTCAACCATGCCATAAGGAGGCAGAGTTCCCAGTGATGTCAAGTGCTTACGCCAGAGTACAATTGGGCTGTGAACCAAAACCACCACATTGGAACCACATACATATTAAATTATGGCTGTTAGACTATTCAAGAATGTGAAAATAGGACTGCATATTGTCCTGTTACTTTCCAAATGTTTCCTAGTGAATTTAAGGAGGTATGTGAATATGTATACCTAAAAGAATGGTAAAAAAATTTGTAAGTGGGTGACGAGGAAATATGAATTATCTAAGAACACAGAGAACCCTTGGAAACTGTTAAATGCAAAATCTGCCCAAGAAAGTTATCTCCTCAATACAAAGTCTCACACTGGCATGGATTACCTAGTCCTTCCAGGATCTGACTGGAGAAGCTACAGACATAAAATCTGGATGAAAAGATGTCCCTATTGGTATGTTGTATATATGGGGCCAAGTGCTGTGCAAAAAAAAATATGCTAAAACCTTTCCAACTTGCACTTCCTTTGACTATGAGGCTGGGATCTTGGCTAATGGTTGATCAAAAGTAGGTCTAGTGTGAAACTGCCAGGAACATGAATTATGGAATGGCATTTTCTAGCTAGTTTGACAGATATGCAAGTACCTAGTTTATGTATGATGACATCTACTACTTGCATGTGTGCCCATGCAGCTGCATACAGATGTGGTAACACCATAGTAAATTTATATTTAAAATGTGCACATGTGAGTATCTGAGCACGTATTGTACTTGATCAGATGTAGGGTGCACATAAAGCTGTAGGCTCACAGGATTAAGCAGAAAATCTGATCCTGTGCATTTGAGAACCACTCTATTAAGACTTGCACTTGAGGTATTGTATTAGATGTTGGGTACTACTTGATCATAACAGCCTGGCCTGCTTTGATTATTTTATTTTTCTTGTGGGTATGTTGGTGAAACAATTTAGTTTCTTCTTTGAGATGTTTTTATTTCAGTAGTTGGATCTGTATGTCTTGTGTCAATCTCCAAATGCTCTAAAGGAAAGTTCAAGAGTGTATGCATAGCCTTAATTTTCTTCTGACTTACACCAAGTGATGGAACTACACTGAGCCACTTCCAGCAGCGAGGTTGCATCAGGATGTAGTTTGATCCTCTGACTGCAGCAGTGTCAGTCCTACTTAAGCTAGTACAAGTAATAGGAGCTCTAATTCAAAGAGAGGGTGTTTCTGAAAATCATCTCCTAATGGTGCTGAGATACTGTAGTTATCCCAAATACAGATGTCTGTTGTGCCTTAGACATCACAGCAAGGTACCTACTGGGTAAATGTGGACTTTTAAATAAATCTGTGTGAGTCGGTCAAAGCTGCAGATAATGGCATATTATTTAAAGGATTTGACAGTGAATAGGAAAGAAATGCCACTAGCTGAGGGAAAACATATGCTGAGTTTTGCTGATGCCATTCTGTCAGTGAGATCTAAGGGGTGGAGTCTCAACACCTGAGATGCTTTCAAAGTCCTAACACATCTTTGTGCCTCTCAGGGAGGTGAGTGGGAAGGTAGCTGGGTGTTGCCTGCTTTCTGACAGCACCAGGCCAGTGCTCTGGCCACCCAGCACTGCAGAGCATTCTGGGCTGGGGTGCAAGTTGCGGCTTGCAGCAGACAGGAAAGGGTTTTATTCCCCAGGTGTGTAGCAGGGTTGCGGGAGGTTTGAGGGGTATTAGGAACAGCGGTCAGTCCCTTGCACCTGAGTACCTGCTTGGGACAAGCTACTGTGGCCCTCATGGGTTAGATCTTGCTCTAGGGAAACAAGGAAGAGGGGCTGAGACCCAGCTTGGGGCTATCGGGTGGGTTGGGGGCAAGAGGCATCTGTGTATGTCAAGAAGCACTTTGAGGCACATGCGTGCAGACCGTTTTCTTTAAGATGTAAGTACAGACACTTTTCCTTTTCACAGTCATGTCAAAGCACCCCATTTTGTTTCCTGAGCTCTGGCAATTCAAAGAAACAGCCCACAGGCAAAACACACCTTCAGCTTCCTGAGGTTCACACTTGCAGCAGTAGGTCAGCAGCCTCCTGCGGCTGGCATGACAGTGGGGACTTCTGCAGAGCAGATGCCTGTGCCTTCTGTGTGGGGACCAGGCTTCACAACCCTTATGTCATCAAATTGATAATGCCATCCTTCTTTCATGTGACATCACCACAATTTTCTGCAAAAGGTAAATTAAAAAATACACTGCATATATCTAGTACGGTGCAGCGTTTACATGCTCTGCTGCATTTTAACCTACTGTACGTATAGGAACCAAGTCCATTACGCAGCAGTTGTGCAATTGCAGTGACTGATAATTGACATTCACAAATGAGACTTACGTGATTTTTTTTGGTCATCGCTGCTAGAGCCATTCATTTCATTATAGCTGAAGTGGCTATAGTATATATGTGCATGTAGGCGTGCATGATCATTTTTGCACCTGCATTTGAGCTTACTGGAATTTGTGTGAACTATATTATCTTTACCAGCAAGAAGAGGCCTGATGTAGAGTTTTCTGAAGAAAACTGAAGCACTGTCTTTCCCTTCTCTGGCTTCACATCACATCTTCATTTTATTTCTTAAGTTCTAGGGCTTCAATCTTGTGTAACTATTTCTTCCGCTCCAAAAATCTGACAGCAAAATCAAATGCAATAGTTTCAGAAAACTGACAATCTAATCATAATTTTGTAATAAAATAATACCTCATTCTTATATCTCATTTTCATTCATAGATTTTAGAGTGCTTTAAAAATATAATCTCCATTTTACAAATGGTAAACTGAACTTTTGAACACTATATTTTAAAAATCAAGTATACTGTAGCGTATAAGTCATTGGGAGAACACAATACATGATCTTGGTTTCTCACATGATATTTTAATAAAAGGAAGTGTTCAAGATTAACAGAGTGCCAGTTCATATGTATTATTGTGTTTCCCGAAGTAGTATATTACCTATCCTGGATATTTGTCTGAGGAGGTGGGAGGGAGAGCAGGGAGAGCAGAGTATTAATGTTTGCCCCACAGTGCCCCAAAATTCCTGTCTTTAACAGCTCCCAGCTTCTGACAGCAGAGGGATGGAAACTCATGGACAAGGAGGGAAGAGATAATCTAAAGACACCTTTGTCGTCAAGCCCTCAGAGTTAAGTAAATGTCTAACTTCCATTGGAAGTTAGGAACCCAAATGTCTGGAATGATTTAGGTCTTGGTGATTCAGTGTTAGAAGTGAGGATGAAACCAATAATCATGATTTCTAACCCCCTGATCCAGCAACCTTATATTACGGAACTATTCCAGATGTGTTAGAGACACAACTTCTCTCGGAGTCAGTGTTGCTGATACCCTCTAATAGAGCTACCTGGATATAGAAAATCCCCTTCAGATCAATGGGGTTCTCCAGCCTGCTTGTATTTCCTGAAGATGTATGAAAGGAAGCTACATCTATGATGGCTGGATACTGGCACTTGGGTTTCTTCAGGGGGGTTCTGGATAATTACTCTGAATTTTGCTTTTTGGATTAAAGCTTCTGTTATTAATTTCTAAAAAAAAAAAAAAAAACATTACCAAAACATTTCCAGGAAAATTGGCTTTTACTGAAAATGGACTGTTTAATATCTATTCCACTGCCTTTTATGTTTATACCATCTGACAATTCTGTCTGTACCCAGTATCCCTTCTGAGTTCTTGATGGGTATTAATGATGAACTGCTTCTCAAGTATCTAAAATATTTAAATACCCTGATGGTCATGTAAGTGTTTTTGGAGTACATCAAAGAGTGAGGCATTTGCAGAAGTCTCCTTCACTTTTACACTTTCCTATTTTCCTGCTCACTTTTGAATACTTGAAAACACCTGGGCTGGAATGGTGCAAATAAATGACATCTGATCAGAGCCTAAAAGCTGGAAACCATTAAGTTCACTTGAGAGGAACAAATTTCCTCTAGTGTTCAATGGAACTCCTCATGACGTTCAATAGAAGTCCCCATAACTCCTGGAGTTGTTGGAGGCACTCAAACTATTTCCCTGTAGTTGGGGGCTGAGATTGGGGTTAGAGAAAGCTTTTTGAACTGAGAAATTATTTTGACAGGGTAGTCAAAATGTTCCATCTTGAAACCTTAGGCTTATTATCACGAAAAAAAGAGTTTCTTCATCCCAGTTTTTCTTCTTTCTTTGGCCTGCTGCTAACTCTGATCAGCTGGTTACCTATGACCTCTCAGAAATCTATTGCCTTTCATGTGTGCAGGGAGCTGTTTGCAAAGCAGCCCTGCACCAAATAATTTTACTTTTTGTGGCCTATATTGCAGTAAACCTAATCAGTATTTATAAATCAGAACTTTAACTTAAAGTAAAAGTAGAATTTTATAAACTAAATCATTATTGTATAGCTTCAGAGCAATAAATCAGTCACTCGTATCCTAAGTGCAGAGTGAAGATTTATAAATCAAAGCATTTTATTTAGGAATTTCTCAGCATGATTTGTAAATCTGCTGTAGAATTTGTAAATCCAGATTGGGGTATGTAAATCCATTTCATGACTTATAAAGCAGTTGAATCTTTTAGCTAAATCTAATGTTTAAAATAATGATTTCTGAATCAAAACTTTCTGCTAAAGATTTACTGGTGAGTTTTATAAATCAGAGGCAAGATATATAACTCAAACTGTGAGAAGTGCAGATTTATAAATCCAACTTGTAAATCAACAGAAAAAACATCATGTTTTACACTAAATAATATTTTACACACGGCATCTCATACATCATGCAATTGCCACAAATCTTCTACATGGTAGTCAGGGTATATAATGTGTGACTGAATCAAAAAAGAAAAACTATGAGAAAGATTGCACAGTGGGTTAAATGCTCAGCTTGAGCCTTCCAAGCTTTGGCTTGTGTTACTTGTGAACCAAGTTCAGTGGCATTGACCTAGTCAGTAGTGGACATTTGTCCAAATCAGTACACAATGGCATAATTCATAACCTTGGCAGTTGCAGCGAAGGGGAGGCCCCACACAGGAGTAACAGGGGTGTTGTAGATCATGATTGAAAAGCATTGGCAGAGCTATGTAGGGAGCCTTATGCAGCACCTGTCTGCAATGCACCTGTTATAGCAGGCTGTCCCTTTTAAATGAGCCAAAATCCCCTTCCCCCTCCCCCCCCCTCAAAAAAAAAAAAAAAAAACCAACCAAAACCCAAACCCTGAACCCCAATAATCTAACAAACCTTTCCTCTAATGTAATATCTAGACAAGTGAAAAAAAAAAAAAAAACCAAAACCAAACAGATTCTAGTTGTATGCAGGCATCATTAAAAGGATTTAAAATAAATCCTTACTTCTTAATTTCCAAAGAAATTTGTATTTCCACACTGGAATTTAGGTCCAGAAGCAAATATTAGATAATAAGATTGGCCTATAGGTTCTGTAGGGGCTTCATATCTTGGTGGCTGGAAATTCTAATACAGGCTGGGAGGTAGTGGCTTTGCATTTCCACAGCCATGGAAAACTGTTTTTCCCCTCATCTTATGACTTATTTAGAACCAGCAATCTGCTTTTGATGGCCAGCTAGCCTCACAGCTCAGTGCTTTCCCTGTCCTCCTACCTTTCACCCTCAGTGATTACATGAAGCTGCAAATCTTGGATGTGGGGTATGATGTTGGCACTCTGGTGCCTTTTCAGTAGCCTTTCTGGTGCCTTTCATGGTGGCCTCCAGGAGCTCAGATACTCCCAACCAGGATGCAGCAGGGGGTCTTCATGGACACTGGGCTTTTCTGTTCTTCTTCAGTGGGCAAATGCACTTGAAAGGTAGGATTTGAGAGCTTCAGTTAGTATCCAAGTCAGAACACTACTTGTTCCAAAGAAAAATAATACAGGGAGAAGGTATATCTGTCCTTGCTTCTGACAGCGTTTTTCACCTGGAACACCTTCCTGTCACCTACCTGCAAGTGAGAAATATCTTGCGTCTCATAATAGTTTTTTAGAATTCAACTGTTGGGAGGTTAAAGAATTAGTAAGGAATATCAAGCTGAGATTTGTAGAGGAGTGCCACTAATTTTTACAATACAATCCTTAATTGACTATTTTTTAGTTTCAAAGTAAAGAAATTACAAATAAAATTTGCATTTAATATAATTTAACAGAATTCAGTTCCAGAATACAAAAAGCTCTGTATATTCCCTAACGAAAACATTGAGTTAAAATAGAGTTGAAGTTGAGAGTGTATTTCAGTAACGTGGGGTAAAAGAAATAACCAGGGTGTTGTAATTATCCCTAAAACAACTTTTACAAGCCCACAAAATTCAATATACATGAATAAACTTAAAAGAAATGCAAACTTGTTAAAGTAGAGAAATACCTAATTAAGGCAAGTAAACAGCCCTCACTGTACCCTGTAGTGATGCTATGCATTTTATTGTCCACTACAACTGATTTTTGATGATCCTTTAAATTTTATACTTCATTCTTTTGTAGCATCACTGCATGGCAGAGAGGTACAGCATGTGCTGAAGAAGGAGGACTGAGCCAAGATGCGGAGATAACAGACTTTGAGGGGAGACACTGCATGCAGGGAGGAAGAAGGGTCATTGAGGAACAAAGGAGTCTAAGGGACAATGGCACATAGCAGAGCAAAACCAAGTCTGGGCAGCTCATCTTTTTGAGGCCTTTTTGACATTACTAGCAACAGAGAGGAGCTGTGATTTTTGGATTTCTTTAAAGCCAAACTGCAGAGTGAGTGAGCAGCAGCAGCGCCAAAGTGGGACCATGGGCCAATGACTAGGGTAGGAAGGTCTCAAACAGGTTTTGTTCACTAGGTGTGATCTTTGCAGAACTACACCCAGAGTCATGAAGTACCTTTTTCTGATGTGTTTATTCCTACGCCTCTGCTTCAGAGCCATCATCTGTTGTGCTGCAGTATCCCATGGAGCCAAAGCTGCCTTCCAAGGGGTCATGCAGCTACACAGACTTTGTATTGGTGGCCAAGTTTTCTACAGTGAAAACTGTTCAACATGAATCAAAGATGTCTTATGCCTTCCACTCGTTACAATCATTAAGACTGTACCATGAAAATTAGGAACTGAGTGGACATTCCTATTGCCTGTTATATGATTAAATAGAGCAATCTTTGATAAATTTCTCAATGACTGTAGCTTTGGAACAGTCCACAACAAGCTGTAAGTGTTTGGAAAATTTTGAGAGTTTTGATGTTGCTATTAAAACATTTGGACCAGTGGAAGTCTGACAGTGTGTTAAAATTCTATTTTTTTTTTTTTTTAAATTGATACATTCCTGGACACACCATTCTGAGTTATAAACTAGGAGAGGATATAGTGCAGTTTTCAAACATTATAAAAAGGTCATGCCTTACCGTTAAGTGCTAAAGCTTATCTATAAAGTCGCCATTGCGTATGCGAGTTTCCTGCCTCCCTTTGGATTTCTTGTCCAGTATAGATATAACTTTAATTTTTTTTTCCCTTCTGATACTTGTGGTTTTTTAATATAAAATTTCTCTTGCAATTTTTTTCTCTTGTAAATGCTAGACAAGTGTTTTTGTTTTATCTTCTCATATAGTGATTCTAAACAGGTCTTGAGTGAGTTGCAGTCAGTCCCTCAGAGGAAAATCCCTGACTGAATCTCTTCTTTGGGAAACAATGCAAAATTGTGGGTCTGCAAGTGACCTGGCAGTTGTCTAAATACATTAGGATACACTGCTTTAAAAAGCAAGGTTGTATCTGATTCCTCTGAAATGGTTGCTGCTTCCTCAGCCAGCCTTCCCTCTTCTCCAGCATAGCCTGGATTTCAGGGGCAATGCTCAGAAAAATTCAGGCTATATTCCGGGAAGAGTAACAAAGAAGCAGATATTTAAGTGGTTTTGAATGCAGAGAGACCTATTCAAAGACATCTCAAATATTACTCTACTATTTGACATGACTTCTTGACTTATAAAATTTTGGTTCTTAATAGGAGACAAAGTTGAGTGGCAATAATGTCACATCCCTTAAGCTACATAGCAATACTTGAAGAGCTTGTGTTGAAAGTGGAGCTATGTCTTATGTCATGATATGGAATTTCTGATAACACTAACCTCATCAGCTCATGCAGAAGGTCAAATCCTGAGCTAGATATGACAATATGTACATTTTGTAAGCCTCTCTAAGCTCCAAGATCACTCTGTGTTAGTCAGATCTTAGAGCCAAACAGCTGCTTCCTGGACCACAAATCTTATCTCCTTTTCAGACTTGAAAGTTGGCTATAGCCTGTACTGGAGGTCACAGTGATAAGAAGGCTGTTGGCCTCCTAGAGCCATGCCTGTAGCTGTGGGTGGGAGGGTCACACTGATGAAAGCAATCATTAGAGTATCAGAAAATCAAAGTCATTATCCTAATGCAAAACAGAGGGGACTAAACACCTCAGCAGACTAAGATTATTTCATTTCCACCTAACCTCACATATCAGAAAGCCTAACTGCAGTCATATGGTTGCCTGATTTACAGGTGAGTTACCAAAGCTAATTACAGTTTTCATACCCTTGTGATTCACTCCCAAATCAGAGAAATTGGTTTAAGGATTCCATCACCCCTTCTTCTTCTTCTGGAGGTGTATTCTGAAAAGGCAAAAGGAAAATACTGAAGTAAAAAAGAAATAGATGTGGATTAGATGACAAAGATGTGTAAGGGTTAATTGCTAGTTCTATAGTACTCTCTTTTTAATTGTACACTATATTAATACCAACATCTTCTGGTTATACATGACAAGACTGCTATTCGTATAAGGAACCAAAATTACTTTATGAAAATGGGTAAATTCTACTCCGGTCTTGCACATAGGAAGAGTGCGTCGTATCATTTACAAGCAGTTTATCCAATTTATTCAAATCCATGTTCTACAGAGGTAAAAAGTCAAGACTGGGGTGCTGAGCACAAAACATTGGACTTCATTAGAACTTTTTCTCACCTCGCAGCTCAGAATTCCCAGCAGTGAAAATACCATCAGAATGTAATACCAAACCATAGTGCTCCATGCCAGAAGCAGCATGAAGACCTGTCTTTTGGGTCCTCATCATAAATACATTCAGCATCAATGACTAGGGTGTTATTCACTATGGTATGTAGCTCAGCCTTCACATCATGGAAGTGACACGGGAGAGGAGACCACCCTGCAGGGTATATGGAAGTGATAATCTATAAAAGTTGGTATCTGTCTTGCTCTAGAAGAAGTCATGACAACTAGTAGTACAGTGTGGTCAACGAAGCTGATAGCAGGAAAGGAGTGCAGCTTTTCCAGGTATACATTGCTGCCCCCATCTTCTAAGGTTGCAGCGTCGGACACAGCTTTACTGCTTGCACACTTCAGATGTCTCTAGCCTTGGAATAAGAGGATGGTGAAGCCTTCTTTCATATTCTATAGAATATAATTATACAGTTTCTTCTGAAATACCAACTCAGACTTCTCGGTTGTGATTGGTAGTAAGTAGTACTGATGCAAATGATGAGTGGTACTGCTACTTAAACTCTTGCTAACATCTTTAGCCATCTTGCTGACTTTTTTCTCTTTCCTGGCTTGTAATATTCATCTAAAAGGAATATATCATTATGTAATCATGGAAAATGACTTCTCTTGTGTTTGCACTTTTTCGTACTATAAGAGAACCAAATATTTTCTTTTTTTTCTGTCAGTAAATGGATTTGCAAACTTTTCATAGAAAAGATTTAATAAAAAGTTATTCATCATCTTCTTGAAGCTTTTGTGCGCAAGGGCTTCTGAACTAGTCTTTGCTTCATTTGTGATAAACATAACTCATGAACTTTGTCTGACAAAGGAAAGTAGATTATCTTCTGCTAGTAACTTGTATTTCAGTTTCAGAAAGAGAGGGGAAAAAAAACCCTGAGGAAACAAGAAGTTCTAAATGCTGCCATTCATTTTGCAACCATTTCTTCATCCAAATTTTAGGAAAGATTTCTACCATATAAGGTCTGGCTTGTAAACTTCCTGGTAATTCAAGTGAAAGGAACAGATCTTCTTCAGAGAAAGAGATGACTGGTAACTGTTAAAGTGCTATATGGGTTTCTAATGCCATTACCCTCAGAGGTAAAGGGAGAGTCTAGTTATTCTGGGCTGCAGTCTCCTAATGTGGGTCTTCTGTCTTTGCTTGACAACTTAAATGTCCCTAGTTCCCATTGCAGGGTGATTTTTAACATAAGTACCTGCTTTGATCCATGTTGCAGTGTGTTTCTTCTTGTTTGAAAGCAAGGAGTCAACCTGGATATACAGAGACATTCAAGCACAGAGGCTTGAATGACAATCTACTCATAGATTACAGCTAGGAAAAAAAAGTGCAAACTAAGACCAAAGGACATGCTATTCTACCAGGAAGCAAAAAGCAAAAGATGTTTTTTCAGATTAGCATAAGCATGACCCACAAAGTCACCTGCCTCATAAAAAATAATGTTTTATGCTTAAGGTTTTTAGGTAAGGACTTAAGAACATATGATACCATTTTGTGTAAAGAGTCATCTGAGGAAGCTTTTTTAGTTTAAGTGACTATCTTGTATTTGGTAAGATTTTGTATGAATGATCTATTTTTGAAGCATTTTCTCCTTATGCAGGTACTCTCCTGCTTTGTTTTACGCATGCATTGGAATCAAGTAATTTAGGTTGGAGGGACCTGTGGGGCCGGGAAGCCCAATCCCTTGTTCCACGCACGGCCATACTGAAAATTACAGCAGGTTGCTCAAGGTTTGTCTGCCTTATGCAGACAAAAAATGAAAATCTCCATGGATGGAGATTCTGCAGCTTCTCTGGGCAAACTGTCCCAGTGTGTAAATAGTCTTGCTGTGATTTTTTTTTCCCTTTTAGCCCATTTGGATTTGCCCTTCTGCAACTTGCGACCATTGTCTCTTGTTCTTTTGCTGTGCATCTCTGAGAAGAGTCTGCTATAACCCGGCCTTAGCTAGTGTAAGACAGCAATTAGATTCTCCCTAAACCACCCCTTCTCCAGGGTAAACAAATTTAGTACCCTCAGCCTCTCCTCTCACATCTGCAGTCCACTGGACTCTCTCCAGCTTGTTGATATTGCTGCTGAACTGTAACTATAGCTGTAGCTATAAAACTAGTAAGGTTGTTGCTCAGATGACTGGCCTGTGGACTGGACTTATAGCTCTGAATAAATATACAACCCTGTTTTTCTCTTTCATAAAATTATCCAAAAGTATTTGTGTAATAAGAATGCTAAAATAATCTTGATTATACTTGTTTATATCCATTCTCATCAGACATGATAAATATTAATGCAAGAATGAGTGTAAAGTAAATTGAGATTATCACAAAACAGCACTTTAAAACAGAATTGTCATCCAGAGGATCACCCTATCTACAAAAGACAGCAAAAAAATGTATCAGTTGGCCTTGTAATTATTGGCTTTCCTGCCCTCAAGAAGCTTGGAAACTGAATTTGATTGTGGAATCAACTTTGATTTATTAAGGTAGAATGGGTTCAACAAGTGGTATAAAGACCACTTGGTTTTGATAGTTAATAGTTTGTGTGACTCTATCCAGGATGACATGTGTTA
Organism: Pterocles gutturalis; assembly: GCF_000699245.1. NCBI lineage: Eukaryota > Metazoa > Chordata > Aves > Pterocliformes > Pteroclidae > Pterocles > Pterocles gutturalis. Next base: position 22,307 of record NW_010133927.1, on the reverse strand, counting down.
GTCTGCTAACAGTGTGTATTGTTTGTTTTTAACAAGACAATCAGGGGAAATTGAGATGAGGGAAACTGACAATTAAAAGGGATTTAATGCCAAAAAAAACCCCAAAACCCAAACCCAAAAGGAGGTCATACAGAATCACAGCAATGGGAGCTGTCTGAGTAATGTCACCTGATCTGGCTAGATCTTTCTAAGGAAGGAAGGGGGACGTGGGAGTTTAAGGGAGGAACTGAGTGACTGCAGGTGGATCTGCTAGCTTCATGAACTGATCCCTAGTGACACAGCTTGCTGAGGCTAAAGTAAGGAGTATGTATAAGCTTCTCCTTTGTAGTTAAGTTTCTTTCCTGTTTTGTATTTTTAAAATTTCCTTTCCTGCATGTGAATTTTATACAATGAAATTAAGCCTTGTATTTTGGCTCTTTAATTGTGCTGTTTAAGGTGCTTCACTTGCTAATCTCTGTGAGGTTGAGTCTAAAAGTGTGGCTATTGCAATGAGTGTGAGGGCTTCTTGCCCACTGGAATGAAGAGCAAGATGGGTGAGCTGCAGTTTCTGTACACAGCGGTTTTGATAATTTGCTGTATGCTGTGTTTTGGTACAGCCTTGAGTGTCCATTTAAATGGCTGTGCTGGTAACAAAAGGACATCCAAAAAATGGATGGGGAAGTGGGTATATGTGAAAGATACCTGTGATTATACAGTACTTTGGTGTGGCCTTGGGCATCCATTAAGCATGTCTGCCTGTGCTGCAGTGGTTAAGTGCTGCTGGATGCACAACTGGCACAGGTGCCAGAGGCTCGTGACATCTTTTTGCTTGTGAATTTCTTTACAAAGATAACTGAAGAGAACGTTTAGTCTTTCTTTCATCTGTTTTGTTGCTGCTATTTATTCACTACATTACTATCACTGATATGTTTTCTGGGCTATGCCCAGATGATTAGCTGCAGTTTAGCTCAAGGCTTCATAAAATGTGGTTTTGAAATGAGTTAGTGATAGATGAGTTACATCAAAGCAGTGAACGTAGAGCTAGGAATGACAGCTCTTGCTACCACTTAGGACTGTATAAAAAAAAAAAAAAAGTTAGAAATTTCTAATTTAGAGAGACTTATTTAAGAGACTGTTGATTGTCCTGGCTGTAGAAACATGTCTCTTATTCCATCATCTTGTATCAGTCAGACTATGTCCCCTTTAAGTTGGTATCCAAACTCCTGATTGATAATGAGGTAGGACAGGTGGTATTGTGTGAAACCAGGCAAACAAGTGCTGCTGAGATGAGGGTCTCAGGAATCTTCAAAGAGCATCTAGAGCTTTCCTCGCTGCTATCTGTGTTGTGCTTCTGTCCATCAACCCTGTGTGCAACACCAGGAGTCTGGCTATTGGTGAGAACACTTTTAAAATTAATCACTTTAATGAATGCTGAGTATGACTTGATTTTTTTTTTTTTTTAATGGTTGCTTCTCTGCCCTAATTCTTGTCCTGACTGATTATGGTGTTTATGTATAGCAACATGTAGCATGGACTTCTTGGAAAAGTTAATGACTGCCTATGTATGCTGGGAGGTGAATATGATGTGAAACCCATCTAATTTTGAAAATAAAAGATGATCATTGTAGTAGATAAAGAAATAGGAGAGCCTCTTTGTGGATGAAGGAAAAGAAGGATTCTGATTTCCCTGTGTCAGAAGTTTAATGGCAATAATTGTGTTTTTTAAAAAGAATACTCATTGGACATATTCAAGCTTGTCAGGCTTTGTTCTAGTCTTTTTTTAAACATGTTAATTATGATGAAGTTAGTATCAACTTAAAATGTTGCTGTAAGTTTCCTGTGTGTGTTTATGTATGTATGAACGTGAGGAACACGCATTTCGTGAATAATTGGAGGACTCTGTATAGTCTGATACTGGATTAACTTTGGTCAAAATTTGGTGGAAAAATGATTCAAGTAAGAATTCAAAACCATTTCTTAGTAAGTGAATTCAAAGCACTTAGCTTGCTGTCTTTTTCTACCTTAGGCTGTAAAAACAAGACCAGTTATGCTGTTAGCTGGACTTTGAAAATGGAAATAATTATGTAATTAAGAATGTCCTTCAGTTCTATTGCACTATCTATAAAACTCCACAATCTTAAAAACATCGTGTTTTAAAATATTTTACTAAATATAATTTATGTAACCGAATTTTATATCCTACCAAGTTGTGCAATTAAATAGTACATGATTATTTCTTACAATTAAAGATTGCAAGGATCTTCCTACATACAATATGATATATTTAACAACTTTTAATGCTAAATAGTTGACATAGTTAATGTTGTAGTCACTTAATTCAATTTTAATTAGCCAAACACTAGTATGAAATTGTGAGCTTTTCATTAACTGACATTGCTCATATTTTTGCTGTTTGTTTTCCCCATAGTTCTTTCAAATTATGTACGTATAATGTGTTAATGTTCATGAAATACATTTACCATTGAAGGCGATGCCAAAATTATTGCAGAGTGAAGAGAAATATATGTGTGTATTTTTTGACAAGTGTAGCTTGAGAGTGAGAAGATAAAAAAGAAAAAAAATCAAAGTAGTAACCAAGTACCACTCCTGCAGAAAACTCTCCTGGCTTGGCTGTATCTTGGACCAAACAGTGTTTCTCTTACTGTTCTTTGTCTGTATGACAATAGATCCATGGCAACTACCTTTGAATACTATGCAGGCTGTTGTATCTCAAAAGTGTTTAGAGAG
>NW_010133927.1:0-19549 GCF_000699245.1 Pterocles gutturalis | reverse complement strand
GGGAAAGAAGATGGAAAGTCAGTGGCAGCAGGTGGAGAGTGGAGCAGGACCATTTGACAGTCACATGTGCCTAGGATGAGATCTTGTCCCTGAGTAGCCTTGAATTACATAGAAACCAGGACGACTCGGTGGAAAGGGATTTACACCTTGAGCATGGATCCAGGAGAAGTATTTCATGAGGGACAGTTTCTAAAGGACTTCTATAATTTATTGTTTGATTCTGAATTATAAAACAGGGAAAAGGTGATATTAATTTGACTTTGTTATAATACTTGCTTTGCACTGTTAATCCTACTATCTATGTAGCTGGGGAAAAGATACCAGCTGGTTATAGGCTAGAAATTACCATATTAATGTTTTATTTGTGTGGGAATATAGTTGTGTTAATTAATGTTTTGATGTGGTTACCAGCACTTAGTGGTCTCTGAACATCCCCTGCTGACTTAGGGAAATTAGAAACGTTCAGGTATAAGTGCGTTGGGGCCAGTTACACCATCTTTAAACCAGGTACTCAGGGGTATTCCCACTTCATGAAGGGTGGTGGTGTGGACTTGTGCCATCAGGGAAAAGCCTTCCAGAGGCGCAAAGGGTGGCTGGGGAAAAGGAAATGTGGGAGGCATTAAGCTGAAAGATGGGTTTTCAGACAGTGTGCAGCTTGACTCCAGACAAGGCTGGCTGTCTCTCAGCATTGATAACTATTACCTCGCTATATGAGAAGAACTGTAGGTGCCTGTCTTGCTACAGAAGTGTATTTACAATTCACTGTTATTTCACAGTCTAAAAGATACTTCTTTTTCTTTAGTCACAGCTGGTTCACTTTCTTAATTTCTTAAAACTTCTAAGTTTTTTGCTGTGTTTTTCCTGCCAAGACAGGGTAGGGAGAGAAGCCTCCAAAATATAAAGAAGGGATATGAATGAGGAAAATGGAATGTTAATCTTGAAGCTGTCACTTAAACCTTTTGTTTTACTTTATTCTAGCTTTCTTCCTCTGTCTGCCCCCCTCCTTCCTTCTATCTTCTTTGTTCATTTCTTTCTCCTCTCAACTGCCATTATTGCCATAAAGTGTCTTTTAATGTAAATATTTTAATCTAATGGACAGGCACTGTTTTTATGCCATTGATAGCTCTCCTGTGCTTAGTCTGCAGATCTGAAAGAGTTAAATGTACCAGCTCTCTGTAACCTAGATAAAAAATATGCATTTTAATTTCTAATAAAAAAATCAAGCAGGTATGAATAGCAATAAAATTGCTCAAAATGCTTAAATTGAAGGAAAACAATTGAAAATGGATTTAGAAATATAATGTTTAGTTAAGCAAGCTATAATGTTCTGTTATTTTAATCAGTATTGTGAAGCAATTTAAACTATGCTGGAAGAGAATTCTTATGTTTTAACATATAATTCTCTCCTTCCCCCAAACAGTCACCAAAAATTCTTTAATGTTTCTGTCATATTCTATAGTCCTTGGCAATAGCATGCTCTTTGTGCAAAGGCTTTCAGTGTTTTGATCTGTTTCTTGGTTGGCCCTGGTACAGCCAGCCCTGGACAGAGCAGCCAAATGGACTTCCAGTCTGTCATATGAAGAACTAAATGCTTTACGTAAGTCTTGGAACAACAAATAAACAAAAAGTCTGCTACCAAAATTTGCATCCTGAAAGAGATGCAAAGGATTGACTGTATGGGAGGAGTCTTGCTTCAGCATCATCTCTGTTACAAAGCTTGTCCCTGCCTTTCTTGGCAGGATAAATGGGGTGTGTTGCTGTGCAGGTAACAAAGACTGAAATCTCTACTGGCCTGTGTGCTTCTGTGCAAACACCTGGAGGAAGATCATGTCTTGAGGGAGAAAAAATAGGATTAGTAACTTCTAGAGTCTCCTCTAGCCCTCATTCTCTGGTGGCTCCAGCCAGTTGTCAGTTTGGTGCTGGTGCTCTCTTCTGGATAACTGAAACCTTAAGAAGTTCAAGCATGTGTGAATTGGTTCAGATGAACATTTTTGCTTTAGAAGCTTATCTGTGAAATATGTAGGCATATTTCCAGTCTTTGTTCTGATTTTTGTGATGCTTTCTCAACCCCTCTACCTGCACTGAAGGAAGTGGGTCTGTCTTGCACATTGTCTATGCAGCATCTTCATGGATGACTTTAACCAAACTTCTCTCACTGTCCTCCGTCTCTTCAGTATAGGCTTGTAGGCTTCACACTACTGGCTATAGCTCTGCAAAACTCCTAACTTTTTTGGCACAAATGTTTGCATGATTCTTGCCACAGCAGAAAAGAGGTGTTTGCTGGCATGGATTTAGAGGTTTGTCATCTTGGTCTTTTTTAAGAGACCTTCAGGTCTTTGAGGAGGAGGAAGGGGTCATCTATGCTCATTCAGCCCGGGGACACTATTCTAAGGTGGGCAATGGGCCTGTCTTGTGTGCGTGCCCTACCTGGAGGACCTGCCACATTGTCCAGGTTGTCTCCAGCAGCTGCCCTGTGTGGTGGGGGGTGAGGATGCTGCGCCAGCAGGGGAGGGCTCACTGTGCGGCTGTGAGCAGCGCTTTCCCTTTGCGGCCTCCTCCTTCTCCTTCCTTGGGGGGCTGCGGGCAAATAGGTCTCCAGTGCTGACCCCAGGTTTACCCCACAATTGTTTCTGTCTGTTCATTTAAATTCCAAAAGAAATGCACAGAAAAAGAGAAGATCCCGCCCTGTGTCTGTGGAGCACCCAGCCTTGCAGCCCCCGTCCCTGCTCGGCTCTTGTGGTACTGCTCCAAAAGGATTCCTCAGGAGAGAAGCTGCATCGGCGATAAATCACTGTGCCTGAGGCTGCTGGAGAAGTAAAGAAGGGGAGAAAGGATGCACTTTGCCCTGCCTTTTATTTTCAGGGTGGCTGCATTTGTGGGGGGAGAGCTGTGGGCTGCAGAGGGAGGTTTCTCCCCTTAATCATCTGCTTCTCCTAAACAGAGGCCTCAACTGCGAACACTCCTGTGCACACCAGGGTGGATGGCACGCACCGGGACACCTGGGCCTTCTACGTGCAGTCCCTGCCACTTTTAAACAAGCTTTTTAGTAATTAGAATGTGTTTATTAAAGAAGATTTGGGCTTTAGAATAGGTACTAAATCTCTGCAATGTGCTGAATTCCCGTTCTGTGAGGCTCCAGTGCCAGCGCTGAACTGAGGGGAGGCGGGTGAACTTAAATTAACCCAGGAGAGGAGGGTGAATGCTGCTTTCAGGCAGCAGATGCTGCAGCACCAAATAAGCATATTGCACAATAAATAGCAGTCATGGCTTTAATTAGGAATTCAATTGAAGTTGGAAACCACTTGCCTACAGTAAAATTGTCCTATTTAACATTTCTATCAACATATTTTTTTAAATCATTGGCGTTGTTGCTTTTAATTTAACTTTCGATTTTAACTTTCAATGTAATAGATAAAATCTTTTTTAAGACCACATTAATAGTCCTTTCTTGTGAATTTATCTTGATCTTGTATTTGAATCACAGACACTGAAGAAATGAGAGGTTCAGGGCAAAAGATAGGCAAGTCTTTCAAACAGCTGTCCAAAATCTGGAATAGCTGTGCTTTCGGATCACTAGATCTATTTGGAACTCCAGGAATGTGTGTTTAGCACCCATATGAAGTGCTTGCTTTGAAACTTCTGGTCTGGTGGATTAGAAAGCATTTGAAAAACGACAACATATCAATATGTGGCTCAGAATTAGAGGAATAGTGGCTTCACTTCCAAACAACAAACATGGACTACCTTTAGGTACTGAGCCTCCTAAAATGTAAGTGTCAAGGAAAGAACAAAAAAACACGCTTGCTTTGTTCCACCTGTGTGCTTGTAGCTTACCTATTGTAACTGTAATTGATGTTTAACTTTGAGGATTAGCTGTTTTATTGTGTTGGCAGCCTGGAGAAGACTTTCCTTGCTTTTTGTTGAGGATCAGTCCTTGGTAAATGATTCCTGGTGCCTGGAGAGGCACTTCTGTGATTAAGGCAGTAGCAAGCTGAAGAGAAGATGATGTGCAAGACAGGGCAGATGATCTGCTAGTGGGAATCCTCTGGATCTGTCCGTAGAAATGCTGAACTGGGAAGCAGTGAGCAGGAATTAGCCTTTGAAGAGAAATATGGATCCTTGCTGGCTAAGCAACATCCCCTCCATGCACCTCTTCACCTCCGTAGACCACAAAGTACTTGCCAACAAATAAATACATATCTATATTATGAACACACCTCTAAAATAATTATAAAGCCTTCACTACCAGAATAATGCCACAGTTCTGAAATGTGGAAATATTACAGGGAATAACTTAATGAAGCACTGGTAGGTAAAAAATGCAAACAATCATATGAAAGGTATCAACTCTCATAGTACAGAAAGGGATAATTTCTGCTAACCTTAAGTTCCCTGTTATCACACTTGGGGAAATTCTTTCCTAGTACAAGATCTGAGATTTGGAGTAATCCTGGGAATGTAAACTGGAGACACCAGTGAAACTTTTGAGAGAGTTTAATACCTACAATAATACCAATGTTTTCTACCCTTTATCAGGTATCAAATGCGGGCAGTCTGTATAGTAACAGAGGGAAGTGGAAAACCAAACCAAAGTCCACTAAACTCTGCAAAGAAGTTTTGCCCTATCCCAAATCTGTCTGTATTCAAGCAGAAATTATGTGCAGAGTAGGGACCATAGCTGAGCCTTGTTAGCTAAGTTGAAATTGCAGCCCAATAAAAGTATCCTGAACTGTAGACATCCATTTATTCCTACTCGGGTTAGGAAATAATTTTTCAAAGCCTAGATTACACAAGCAGCGTTTGTGCCAAGTGTTGTAAAAGCGTGAAAAGAGCTGAAATTCATCCAACATGGAGCTGAATGTAAACTGTTCAAAAGTACCCTGGGAAAAATCAGATATTAGTAAATATATCAAAAGAAGAAGAAGAAAAAAAAAAAAGACTAGGAGTGAAGAACCCAATAAGGTGAGCTCAAACATCATCGAAAGAAAATATAGTAAGATAAAAAGACACAAACAAAACTTCTTTACACTTCTGTTCTACTGAACTCTAAATCTTTGGAGTAACTTATGGGCAGTTATGCTTCAGTAGGCAGCCTCTGTGTTAAAAGTTTGACATACCATGTTCCTTAAGCTCTCTAAAACATTAACATAGCTTGAATTTACTTGTCAAAAGTGAAGAAAGTGGTGGATTTCCAAATCTGTATGTAATTTCAAGCAATGAGTCATAACCAATAAACTATTCCCAGAACTATAGTTAGGAACGGAGTAAAAACACAGGAAGTAAGGAAATAAGTTTCTAAAAAACTGTAGTTGACAGGATATTGGCTACTGATGCTGTATCCGGTTATTTAGATAAATAATGCATGGGGTTTGTTTTTATTTTAGTAAGCATAATCAATTTTCCAATGGAAGGAGCTTTACTTTTTTCATTTAAGATTTGCCTTTTGGTGTGATTTATTTGCTGCGACTTATTCTGAAAGCACCAAATTCTGATTTCAGGTTTTGCCAAAACAATGTTCTCCCAGAGAAACTCTTCTCTTTCAGGGTGGAAGCCACGTGAAAAAATGGCTTTGAAAACATATATGTATAACGTACTTTCTGAAGTTGTTTCTAAGGCTTGTTTTGTGAATTTTTGCAGGGTACTTTGAGATCTCAACACTGCAACGTATTTACTTTTAAAGACTGAAGTTTTTTGCATAACTAGAGTAGATTTCTGTGCAAGGCATATGCACAGACTAAGAGGTGACTACGCTGAGAGTGTGAATGGGAGGAAACCTGACCAGAGTATGGGCTAAATCCTGCTGCCTTTGAAGCATACAGATTTGCTAAAATGTATGTGATACATGTAGCCTTACAAATAAAACCAAATCAAATTCAATGCCTGAATGACATGTGTCAGAGATAGGTTTGGAATCAGTAGATATCACCTTTCCTTCTTCTTGTGAGTGATCTTGGATTTTCTTTTTCATTTTAAAAATCTCAAGGAGAGTGTTTTGGATGTGATCTCTTTATACCTTCCATCTTTCATTTTAAGTGTGACCAGGATTAATATAACATATGCAAATTAAATCCAGGCTATTGCATTTATCAACACTGAATTTTTGTGAAGATAGGGTAGCTTTTTAATAATCCTCCCTGGCTCCTTTTTTGCCTTCCTTTTAAAAATTTCAATAAAAAAAATTTGTTACCATTTATTATTTTGCAGTTTATTTTTTGTAAAAGTCTATTTGTGTTGCTTTTGGCCAGAGAGTTACTGTAACTTGCTCCAAATAGCTGTCCACCTGGAGCAATCCATGGAAACGTGTTGCTATTGTGTTAGTACCAAACTATTTAATATCTAGAAGACTGAAATCACAGGGAAAAATGCAATATTTTTCTTTGCTCAACTTCTTTATAATAAGCTCTGCTGTTGGGCAATTGGGGATCTTAATTCTAGCCCTCTTCTTGCTGGTTCCTGTGTGACTGAGTACATGAATTCTTAATATTCCCATTTCCCCATCTGTAAAATGGGAATTTTTGTACTTTCCGGCTTTATAAAATTTATAATGCAATTAATAGGATATTGACAGAGCAGTCTGAAACCTCAGGTGGTAGGGACTGTATGTAAACATTTTGACAGTTTTATTATTTCTTCTAGGTTAAAAATAGAAAGGTTTAGGAATCACATTTGGAAAAATGCTAAGGGAATTTGTGTGGTTGTGGCCAATAGAAGTATTTTGACCATCTCTTACTATTTCAGAAAAAGTCTCTCATCGTGACATGCATGTATTTAAAACATAGTCCCCATTCATATAATCCTTTCAGCAAACTCCTTGTATTAATAGGAAAGCCGTTATTTCTTGCAGAAAAGAAATAAAAGGAAAAGTGAAAATAGACCTAATATTAGACCTAATATTCCCTTGATATTCCTGTAATATGGACCTGTTAAAGTTCAATACAATACATTACATTAGTTGGGAATTACACTGGTTAACCAAAAGGATCAGAACTAAGAATAACGTTTCTCACTGTTCTTTTTGGGTGACCTTTTGCTTAGCTGTGAGCTAAGGTCATTTTCACTCTTGGCTGGGCTTCCTTGACAGCTAAGATGGCTTCTTTATGAAGATACTGAGATAAACTAGGGTCGTGCATTCATTCACATTGCTTAAACCACTTCATCAAATACTGCTTCTATATAAAATACTCCTGATCTAATCAAGAAAACATCAAAATCCTGCAAAGTGCCCTTGTTAATCCTGTCACTTACTACCTAGCCCATTTTTCAAGATGATTTAATTAGCAAAGTAAAAGAACTTGCTATTCTTTCAGCATTATTCACATAAGTTAAAATGTGTGCTTTGGCTTAAGATATAAATAACTTGCATACACCAGTAGAAAATACATGCAAATGTAGCACTGACAATTAAAAGCAAAGCTCTATCCTTCAGTCAGACACGGTCTGATTTTCTGCTAGTAACACCAGAACCCCAAAGCCACAGTAAGAGGTCTACCTTTGTTAATTTTCAGCAGAGATGTGTTGAAAAAGGATGGCTGCTGGAAAGAGGCATGCATGGCAAAAATGTAGTTACATCTTTAGTTTTTCCAGAACCAAAATGGCTTTCCAATATCAAGAGCTCTAAATGTTCCAGAGAAAAGGAAAAAGGAAGAGGAGATAAATACTTGCCAAAGTAAGAGAAAGGGCAAGTGTTATATGCTTTATGCTTATATACTAACACAAAATTTGTGTTAGTGAAGGAAAACCAAAAATAACAACAAGTACCCATGATGCGACTAGTTTAACCCTAGAAGCAATTCCCGCTATTCAATAAAATGTAGACTTGCTGGAGCTAATTGCCAGCTTATTCTTTATTACTACTTCATAGTTATAATATCAGAGTGCTCCTAAGGTATAATTAAAGATTTACGTAGATTCATGAGACTTTATCATCGCCAACAGGGTTAAAGAATGCCAGGGAGACCCATTCTGCGAGGGTTTTGCTCAGCAGATTCCGCAGTGGTGAGGGCATTGCAGAATTACTTCAGTGCTTTAGAAAAACTTGACTGTTTGGCACTAATATAAGGGGCATTATTAGAGAGGGGATGGTATGCATGTGTTAGGCCAACTGTGGGTCTTCTTACCTTTTCTGAAAAGGAGAAAAGATTAAAAAAAAAAAAAAGAATGGGATGGATGTACTCTGAAGAGTGAAGTTAAATGGGAAATACAGTTACCATTTATAACAACAAGAATAATAATATACTGGAAAGTTGTCAGTGTTCACACAGCCCTCTGTATTTACTTAATACAGATATCCTTGGTAATGGATCAGTGTTTTCCTACCTAAGTTTTACACAGCCCACACATTTAAATGTTAACAGTCCTGAATGTTGTAGGCTTCCAGATGTTACCGTATTTATTACATAACCATTCATTGGATGTATTTAGCAAGTGTAGATGATGGGATGAGCCTGGAAATCCTGGAAGGGATAGAAACAATCTGTAGTGGTATTTTGAGACATTATGGTACCTCACCTTCCAGTTTACTATGTATAAAGTCAAGTTGCAAAAGCCAAACCTGACTTTGATTAGTACTTCATTCTTCAGAGGGTTTCTCTGACTTAAACAGGACAGCCTGAGTGGTCAGAAACCACTGTTAAGGGTTCACAATTTGCCTTTCTCTTAGCTGCATTTAAGCATACCAAAAAAATGATAAGACATTGGAATAGAAATGTGATTCCTGTAGTAATGACAAATTCTAAGATGATGAATTGTATATGAATTTACATATGCTTTCATACATAGGTCTTGTTAAAATTACTCACCTCTCCTATATTCACGGAATCTGTGTTGCTGTGGTAGTTTATAGAGGGCAAAGGATGAAATCTGTACCCGAGTTAAATATGATACTCAATTCTGCACATGGCCTGGAAACACTAATTGGTTATCTTGCCCTCTAATATTAGTCTTTTGCAGTGTGAATCTTTGATCCTTTGGGCAAACATTTCACTTTCTGTTTGCTAAGGAAAGGTTTCATTCTGTGCATACAGTACATAGGTGCCTACTTCTTATCACGCTCACTGCAACAGTGTAGAGAAGCTAATATTCGTTGCACATAAATTGCTTCTCTTATTGTAACTTTCAAATCCTTTTCCCTTTTTCTTTGCAAACTCAGATTTGGAGCTGTAACAGAAATTTAAGGCATGTTAAAAGCATCCAAGGTAGAAAAAGAATATCTTCTGCAGGATGGATTGCCATTTTGAAAAAGCGAGAGAAGGGAAGTCAGAAGAATGTAGGAAACAATAAGTTTATGTTATTTTGCATTTGCTTTCCTGTAAACAACTTACCTTTAACTAAAGAATCCTTAGGACTTCGAGCCTATAACAGGCTCTTGTAAGACTGTTGCATTTTCACATGCAAACACTTGACTTTTAGAAAATGCTGGAATTTTAAGCTACTCATTCAGGCTGTACTTTGTCGATGTTGGCTGGTACATACATGATTTCACATTTTCTTTAGCTCCCTATGTATTACTTTTTTTTTTTTTTTTTTTTCCTATGGGAGTTCCCCCCCATCCTCTCCTTCTAGAACACAGGGTGAACTGTTTTCTTTAAATAAACTAAGGCACAGTATCAGTTAATTATAAGTTCCTTGCCCCCACTGTATACTGCATGATGCAGGACGTGTGTAGAGAAAAGCAATAATATAATTGAAGACAGGTTATGTTTCACTTAAGTAGAAAACAGTCGTATGGGCCACCTAATTTTAGTATTCCCCATCATGTAAGTGCTTAACTTTTATGAAATAAATCATAATCTTCAAATAGTCTTAACGTAATTTCCTGGGAATTTTTTTTTCAGATGAAGGAAATGAAAAAATTTTATTTTGTGCAGTCTTAACAGCTCCCTTCAGGCATGTGATTTGACTCTGATTCCTCAGGACAGATTTAAACTATTTGAATGACATGACTTTTTAAGTTACTGGCAGCACGAAAAGGTTCTTGTCTTGGAAAGGGTGGGGTGTTGCTGCCGTGCACTGAGCCAGGGAACCCAGACCAGATTGTGTACGCAAGCTCATGCTCTCTTGGCTACGTGTGCATCCTAATACTGGAGGAAACGCTTCTGTTGCGTGGTTACACAGAGGTGGAGGATGTGTGAGAGAAGTCCTAGTAAATAAAGGCTTTGCTCCCCTGCAGGACATGCGTGTACTACTGCTGTGTTGGCGGTGGGGTGACTTGGCCTTTTAAAATGTTCATTTTCCACTAGTACGTGGGAACTCTGTGAAAACCCAGCAGACAGTCTGAGAGCAGAAAGGAAACTGTATTTGTGGGAGGGAAGGAGTTCAGGGTAAGCTGCAACCATTTCTTTCCCCCTGCACTAAAGAAGCAGTGGAAGAACTTCCTTAGCTCCAGCAATTTCTGCATGTCATACTTTGAAAGGTGATGGAAACAAGAGGTTTGTAAGAATTTCTCAAATGTAAGGGCAAAAGAGTCTTCTAAAATGAAAGGTGGAAACTGAAGGGGAGTTCCTAGCTGCCTCGGATAGAAAAATCCATGCCTTAAGAAGTCTGCATTTCTAGAGCTTAAGCACAAGCCAGTGAGTTGTTCTCTTATTTGTATTAGCATGTTTTCTTCAAGCTTTTAAAAGTGTGCTAAGAAGATAGTTAAATCCCTAAGACATTTATTCTTATACAATAGCGGTTTTGACCCTGTATTACTCAGGAAGCAGAAGGCAGAAAGGTTTAGACTCTTGAAGGTATCTTGGTCCATAATTTGAACTGACTTAGTAGTAGTTAAGATTTCAATAGGAATTGTAAATCTGTATACTGTGACTCCTGCAACTGCAAGGTGCTGGTTAGTATGGACAGTGATGGAGAATTCTTTAAGAGGAAAACCTGTGAGAATAAGGCCCAAGAAGGTTATTTAATCTTTTTTTTTTTTTTTTTTTTTCTTCCCCCAATAACATTGTGTTGGCCACCTTGAAGCCTTTGGGCTTGCTACAGACCTTGATTTTGTTTCTTGTGCCCTGTGTTGACACATTCCTCTTCACATTGGTATGGTTTAGCATTCAGATATGTGTTAGTGTGGCCTGCCAAATGCTTTGGGGCGGTCTGTTTTGCTCTCAGCAAGTGCAAGGATCCTCAGCCCCAATATAATCACTTGAAATCCATGTGCGCAGTACCTTTTAACACTTACAAGTATTCTCTCAGCAATAACATGCCTTAAAGAAGAGGTATACATCCAGAGTTAAGCCATGTCATTTCCTTGAACAAACAGAACTCAACAAGGACAGCTCTCCAGGAGGGTACAATGACTTCTGTCAGGTAATATATTTGTATATTAAGACTTCTTTTTTTGCAGTATAATCAAACTAAACTAAAACTGGTCGTACTTTAGCCCAGTTTCCTATGGAAAGAAAACATATGCAGTCACACAGCCTATTTGGTTCTGTAGGTCCCTCCCATGCATAAATTTATTTGAAACTGGGGTTCAAACATTAACAGATGGGTACTGGGTTTAGGGCATTAATTTTCTATGAGCTCCACGTAATCAGACAGCTAGAGGAAGAGTCTAATAGTCCTCACTTGAGAGAAAAATTTTGGATGGCATTTGTAACTTGTTAGACAGAAGAGCATTTACACTGTAGGGAGCCCTTGTAAATATCCCAGCAGAGCAAAAGCCTTGGATGGACCTTGCATCTCCATAGATTTCACAGTTAAGGCTCTGTGACACAAATCTGTTGGAGACAATGTTCTGGAACTACTTGTTTGCTTTGAATTGTGAAATTATGGTTTTCCATGAACTGCCCAGTGAATGCTGCTGGAAATATAGTTGCCATTATATGTTTCTGTGTGTGTGTGTGTTTCATAATGATGTGATATTCTTCTCGCTCAGCATTTTCCCAAGTGGGCAAGGTTTTTTTTGGTGTGGTGTTTTTTTTTGGTTTTTTTTTTTTTTTTTGGCAGAAGTTACCTGCTACAGCAGGTGTTCCCAGGAAGGGGTCCTAAGAAAAGAATGGTGTTTCTGAAGCAGAGGGCTGAATTTCTAGCAAAGTGCTGTTTCAGCTACCTGCTAACTTTTGCAAACTGGCTCCCAGGGTTCTTGGATTCAGAGATGCAGTCTGCTTCCTTGGGGTCCATTCGTACCACCAAGGGGAATTCAGCCTTTGGACAGAAACTTCTCTGACATCTCGTGAGTGAGAGTGGCAGATGGAAAAGGGCAGCTGAAGACAGTTCGGGTCCTTCAAAAATAGCCTTTGTGTTGAGGACGTGGTGTAGGAGGTGGAAGTGGCACCCAAAAGCTGGAATGTAAGGATGTGGGTGAGGAGTGGTCAGCAAGGTGATTTAAAGAGATCACGGCCTGGACAGAGCTGGAGGGTGGGAAACAATTTTTGGCAACTGTATATGTAAATGGTTGTAATAATTAAAACTCTGCTACCATCCACAGTAGTAACAGTAAAACACGAGGGCTTGGGCAAGCAGGACTTAACCTACTGCTGAAATACTCCATACCTTAAGTGCTGATAAGTGTTTTTAATTCTGTTCTAGCTGGCTTAGTTATAAGCTCGGTGATATCCAGCTGTAGAGGAACACGTGGCCAGTCCTGTCATCTCTCACCTTAATGAGCACTGAAGGCAAATAACTAGAAATTCTACTCAGTGCTCAGCATAGCAGTTCATTATATGAGTTCTACATATAGTTAAATTAGTAGCTTAGTTGACAAGAAGGTGACATAGCTCAACTTATTTTTTAAATTGCTTAGCTTTATCACTCTATTGAACAGATTGTTCAAGTATTTATAGAATACTGTGCTACAGCCAATGTGATCTGCAATTAAGGCAAAAATGGTCAAGTAAAATGACATGATCAAGCAGTTTAAAATGAGTTGACCTCTGATTGCCATCAAACAACCAGAGGTAAAGGCTTGAACCACAAAATTGCCTTTTATGATTCTTTAAGGAAATTGGGCACTGGGAATGAAATGTGTTTTGACTGAAACTTTAGAAAGAAAAAAAAAAAAAGCTATGTTATAAGACCAAGAATTTTGTTACTCTCCATTGTGGTTTATTAGCATGTTGTTGAGTTTCAGTGAGATGACCTTTTGGTAAAAGCTGTAAACCTTAAAGGAATTACAGTTGCTGAAGTCTTAAGCCAAGGATCTTACTACCCTGAAGGTGTCATGTTACTGAAATATATGGAGTTTAAATTTTGGTTTAAAAGGATAAAGGGATTTAAATTAATGGAAAACGGTCCAGTTGTGAAAGGTCTAGGACTTTGACTCTAGGACTTTTGGCTCCCAAGGCTTTGATTCCAACCCTGAAAGAATGTGGAAGTTGTATCTTCATCTGTCCAGCCCTGACTTGGGGAGCATGATTCCAGAAAAAAAAAAAATCAGAAATTTCTTTAGCACAAGGATATTTGTGTATTTGCATTTTATGTGGAGTTTACCAATCTCTTTCTTTTGGAACCACAGCTGAAAAGAGAAATGTGAAATAAATGAATCATAAGGAAGAAGGCTCAGGTTCAGCCATCCTCTTCTAAAATACGTACTTTAGAATCATGACCATAATTTCCAAAATGACATTTTTTCTTACCTTGCAAGAAACTTGTTTAAATGGACAATGTGATTTTTGATTTTTTTTTCCAACTTCCCTTTCACAAAGATGCATTATTTGGAAAAGGATTTCTTCATTAACAGTTATTTGACTCTGGTGGACAATTATGTGGAGGGGAGTCTTGGCCATCAGTGACTTTAGTGAATTCCTGTTGGTTCTAGGAAGGAGAGCTGGGAAAGTGATACAGAGATACAAAGTAAAAATGTTGGGATTAAAGAGTGCATGTTCAAAGGAACCTCTGAACAGCATATTTTTGGGCTAGAGAGCTCTTGGCTGGTGAAGTTTTCTACCACAGGAATCAGCTGACCTCTGTGGTTGGGATGCTCCCACCCTCTTCTAGCCCAGCCCCCAAAACTCAGGAGTGTCTATATTCTGCTCTCACTTATGCCAACGGTGGAAATTCCTATGATTTAGAAACCAGTGTTGTATGTTTTTGTTGCTAAGCTGATCAGATATTCCCTCAGTCTGAGAAGCACCTGGGCATTATTGCCCAAGACCTGATTTAAAGAATTAGCAATACACAATTTTTTCTGATTGAAAGAAACTTTGGCTGTTTCAAAACCCATCAGTGTGGGATGTAAAGCACTCATCTGGACAGTGGTTCTTGCTACCATACTCCAGATGCATCCTTAGATAACATTCCCATGCTTGTCTCATTGCCTTGGCTTCTCTTCTTTATAGTGGTATTTTGGGGACTACTGGTGGAAATAGATCTTTCCTTGCTTCTCCCTTAGAAAAGGCATCATACACATTCCTCTCTACTTCTCACTGCAGAGTAACTGATTTTATCATTCGGTGTCTTGGTTTACTGCTGAAGCTATTAACACTGCATGAATCCCCTGCAGCTCTCCTCAGTGATTACTCCTGCCTGGCATCCAGGGGTCTTCAAGAAGCTTTTTGTGCTGCTTTTCAGCAGGGGAAAT
The DNA here is from genome assembly GCF_000699245.1 of Pterocles gutturalis. Classification (NCBI taxonomy): domain Eukaryota; kingdom Metazoa; phylum Chordata; class Aves; order Pterocliformes; family Pteroclidae; genus Pterocles; species Pterocles gutturalis. The sequence continues at coordinate 5,040 of NW_010133927.1, read as the reverse complement.
TTGTGAGAGGGAGAGCTTTCTGCTGCCAAGGGGTGGCAGGGCAAATTTAACTTAGCAGCTCACCTTAATTGAGTCTGCTGGTGCCTGCCGTGCACTAAAACTTCAAATTTGATCTGGTCAGCATGGCTATGTGCTGCATAGGTGGTTTGAAGTTGGATTTATCCTGCCATGGGAACTGTCTCCACCAATGAAAGGAACAGCCTGTGAGCCTAGTGGTCTGTGACAGCCTGGAACTCCAAATTGAAATGGGTGTGCTGGCAAGGGGTGAGCAGCTGAATCCTCAGGGCAGCCAATTCTACTTCTGCTGCCTCTCTTTTTCTCTACATAGTCATTTTGTTGGTTGCACACAAGTGTACTTAGGGAGTAGAAAGCAATATAGGTCTTCTCCTCACCCATTTATTTTTGTTTGACCTAGTAAGCCACCCTCTCCCTCTTTTATTTTTGTGGCCAGTCAACTTTGTAAAGCTGGCCGTCCTGACTCGCCATACAAGCAAGACAAAAATTTTAGAACTGGAGGTTCAGTGCTGCGATGTGATTTAGCTGTATCTGTCTAAACCTCCTAGGCTTGACATGTCAGTATCAGAATATGACATGTCCTCATCAGAATGATGTATGAAGCCTCTGGCACTTCAGGAGTGCTATTTAATCACACTAGAACATTTAGTCTTAAACTGCTGTTCTAATTTTTTAGTTTTTGGTACCCCTGGTCTAGTCCAAGACCAGCATGTAGCTGTTTACTAAACAGGCAGTAGTGAAGAATCCAGTCCAGTGGGATTGGTGTATGGATATTTTAAACGAGGTGGGAAGGAGCCCCTAGAAAGGCAGATTTTGTCCATGTTCACTCATTCTCTGGATGTTCAGGATTGACAGGCAAGTGTTAGCGTGCATTCACACTCAGCTTGCTTGTCAGTCCCATCCAGGAAGGCCTGGAAATCTGAACCCAGCAACTAATGTTCTTTAATGTTTTTTTTTTTTTTTTTCTTTTTACCACCACTTTTCAAGCAGAGGAAGAAAACCTGTGTTTTCCTTGTTTTAATCTGTGTGATAGCAATCCTAAACAATCAAGCCACTCTGGTGGTATAGGGCACTATATGCTAACAAGCTGGGCATTATAGCCTAGGGACAGCCCTCTGCTTAGATGTCCAGTCTTGCTGGGAATGGCGTCACACAGGAACTGCAGAAATGAGTCTGTCATCAGGAGTTTTTTGCAGCCAAATTTTATGGCCCAAAGACAAGATGTTTCATTTCTGAACGGATTTGTCTTTCACTTAACCCTAAACGTTTTCAAGATCTTTCCGCAAGACTTGAGGGCCAATCTTATACCAAAGAGAGGGTATTTTCATTTGCTTCTGTTCCCCCCTAAGGTCTCCTTCATTAACTTCAGACGCCTTAGCAGAGGGTGGGAGAATTGCTTTTGTGTTGGGGCTAGAAAATGATAATTTTTCAAGACTGTTTTAAAACATCAGATGGGAACAGAAGTTCACACAAAGTATTTTTGCTTTTTTTTTTTCTTTTAACAAACTGTTTCATAGCATATGCACCACTTAATATGGCATATGTTAACTTCAGTGTTTTAATTGATTAGCAAAGTAAATAGACGTATATAATGGGAATAATCTGTCAGCAGCACCATGAGGCTCCAGCAAGGTGCATTCTTTCTTAAGAATGTACTTGCTTGGTAGTTTGGGTTTTTTGTTGTCTGTGATTTAAAAGAAATTTGTTACATTATCTACTGTATGTTTTGCTTTCACCCCTGCAAGCTGTACTGTCTGGCAGCATGCAAATGTGAGATGGTTTTACATACAGGGCGGAAAGAAAGAAGGGGATTAGGTGGGCTACTAAATACACAGTGTGGAATATTGTCAGTGTTCCCTAGTGACCTTTGGAACAGACCTTGACCAAGAAGAAAATAGGCTGTAATTAATAACTCAAAAAGTTCCAGTCAACCGGGCTAGATGGCAAAAGGCATGGGATGGGGAGGAACAGTCCTCAAGCTTATGTTGTCTGTGAAGAAGAGTTTGGATTTACATCAGTCTTTGCATGTATATTAGCCCTTGTCTTTCCAAGTAAGAGAAGCAAACTCTTTACTTTCTGTTAAAGAAATTCTGAAGAAAATTCTGGTAAAGAGTGCATTGCAAAATATGACTTTTCTTCCATGAGCTTTCCTACAGGCTGCCAGCTAATTCTTTGTCTTAGCAGAGGTTTTGGTCTTGGATAGGCTCGGGGGGAGTGAATGTGCCAAAGCACTAAGGTTAAAGCAAGGGTTGAGAACTGTTACTTGCCCATTTGCATAAGCTGAATTTCAGTTTATTAAATGTCTTTGTCACGTGAACTATTGGGTAGTAAAAAACAGGCTGTAGCATGAGAATGTCTCTCGCAGTTCTTGAATTGCTCATATTAACATTCCTATTAACTCTAACTTCATACTGAATTTTGTAAGTTCATTGGGTTTGAATGATTTGCTTTAGTGTGAGATTTGCTTTAATGTAACTCTGATTTTCATTAGAAAAATTCAGCTCAGACAGCAATGTCAAGTGCTCCGCTCCAGCTCTAAGCAATCCCATTTCTGCAGGCAAGCTTACAGACTTTTTGAGACGCTCTGCAGGTGGGCTTCTCAAATCTGGGCATAACTCTTAAAACACAACTGTTATTCTTAGTTGCTGCTCTATGGACAGCTTTCCTGAGAGACACAGTCTAAACAACTTCTCTAAAATCAATCATTCTATCTAAAGTATTGCAAAAACATCTACGACAGCCTTAGACTATTTTAGATGCAGTTGATAAACACCGTTGGTTTTTAACTTGTACATGGGATGTAGTTTTTTCTATGGTTTTGATAACCTTCATGCCCATTGCAGTTAACAGCAGAAAAACATTTTTTTCATTAAAGCGTATCAGCAAAATACAAAGTGTACATCCAGTAGGACAAAGGCTTTGGGGACCGGGACTTCTTGTTGCTGCTCTCTGCATGAAGCTGACCTTGTCTGTATTCTGTAATGGAAGTTACTTCATCTTCCAGCCCTAGGCCTCTCCTGAGCAAGTGCTGTCAATCACACTGCATTGTGCCAAAAGGCGTACCAGCCATGTCATGCCGATGGCTGTCCACCATGGACCCAAATGAGAGCACCAACCCTTAACCCCAACAGAACTGAGAATTTGTTTTGTTTTAAAGTAGAGACAAGTACATAGGTCTACAGGGTGCTTTTGTTTTTGTATTAGCTGCTAGTAGGTTTTCTAGGGATTACATACGCTACTAAAAACAAAGGAAAAACAGGAGGTTTTGTTGGTTCTCTATACTGTGCAAAAACCCGTCACATTCAACCCCTGATTTTAGCTGACATGTAATATGAGCTTTAAAGAAGCTGTGTGTTAATTTTGCTTGGTTATTTTGACTTTATATATAGTTTCATTTTGTGTATTTAATTTTAAAATACAAGGTATATTTGTTATAGAAGTATGATACCCCAAAGACTTTGAGATACAAAAATTCTTCTAAGTTCAAGTTGCAGTGTAGCTAATGTCTCCCATTTTATGTGGGAAATTTGCAAAGATCTAACTGCATAATGTTTTAGTATTTCGTTAATTTTTTGTTCAGACTCAGATTGCCATTTTAACGTTTTCCCTTAACTACCTTCATCAGCCACAGATCATAGGACACTGAGAATCCTGGCTAACAAAGCTAGGAAAAAAGTATTTAGCAGACAATGACCGTAAGCAAATTTCAAAGACCCAGGCCAATTACAAATCATATTCTCTCTCATTCAGAATGAAAGCAGTATTTTACCTCTTCCAGGGCCTTTCTGAGCCTCCATTAACATTCCAGATTTGCTGCAGCAAAAAGCTCGTTTGTCCCCACAGGAAAAATATAGATTGATTTCTCAAAGTATGGTCCATTATCTTCCTTGTGCCCTCAAAGCCACATTTGGACTACAATCAGTGATGTCTGCTGAGCTAGCTGAGAATTACTCCTGATGGTCTTTTGACCATTAATCCTTTGGTTGTTGTATGGTATAAACATTAGGTTAGCTCATCACCAGGAATCATCATTGGCCTGCGCACCATCTGACCTGGCCTGCTGAAGTATTTCATGTCCTTCACCAATGTATCTTAGCACTGTTGCTAAATAGAAGGCCCATCTGGGACCTTCAATTTCAAAAGTTTCCACAGAAAATCAGGGAGAAGATCTAAGCACAGGTGTTTTTAAAGCCAAATTGTATTCCTTAAGTTCCAGAGAAGCCTCAGTCCTTTATGCTGAGGTACAATTCTGTATGATTGTTTTCCTGGTCAAAATTGGGTTCACCATACTGTAGTGAAATGTAAAATATAAATTACTATTTTAAGAAAGTCGTAACAGAAATGTTGAAAAAACTTAGGAGTGTTTCGCATCAGAATCTGTCTCCTTTCAAAAGCCACATTTCTTAAAACTCTTCTTTTTAAATGTACCGGTTATGAGAACAGAAGATCAGTGACATGGCAAAGAGGCCAAATGCAACATGGAGCAATGATGTCTCCATAGAACGGTGTCAGCATACACTGGCAAAGATGTCAATTTATTGCAGTATTGTAACAGCTAATAAATCTTATGCATTTCGATAGTTTCTCAACTTGTGAATGTTTTTCCAGTTTTCATATGTCACACCTGAGTCACTTTTCTAAAAGGCTTTTCCTGTGCAGAACGACTAGATTTCTCTATTGAAAGATTTCAATGTAATTAAGCTGATTACTGAAAAAGACATCATTCTTGTTTTAATAAGGCAATTTACATATTCAATAATTTTAGACTTTCTTCCTGAAAGGCAATTTGAAAGTTTATTTGTATATTCTTTCACTCAAATGTTTTGAGATTCTCTTGTCTTGTTTCCATTAACATGCCAATAAATTAAATCAAAATGTAAGGCAGTTTGTATATTTTTCTTATTTAGCAGATAGATTATAGCAAAGGCCTTGATTTGAACTTCAGGAACTTAAAGGTATTTATTTTTATTTTTTAATAAAAATAAAATTAAATTTTAAAATATTTATTTTTAATATAATATTTAT